>NC_051154.1:382405077-382599656 GCF_013339745.2 Dermacentor silvarum | reverse complement strand
GGGTGGCATTTACAAAGGCCTACTCATTCCGCATTGGAATTGGGGATACGCCCATGTGCGACTCTTGTGGAACTACAGAAACAATTGAACATGTCTTATGTCTCTGTCCCCAGTTCGACGTCGAGCGTGAAGCCCTCAGGACAGCATTGAACCGGCTGGACTCTCGACCATTTTCTGAAATGAAGATCCTTGGACCATGGCCGTATGCGTCGATGGCACAGAAAGCCACGAAAGCCTTGTTGCACTACCTCAAGTCGACAGGTCTTGGCGATCGTCTGTAGACTTCGTGCGAAGTTCCTTTGTGCGCGAAACTGTGCTCTCTCTATTTCTTTCTCTCTCTTTTCATCCCTATACCCCCTTCCCCAGTGCAGGGTAGCAAACCGGAAGTGCGTCGGGTTAACCTCCCTGCCTTTCCTCTCTTCTATTTCTCTCTCTCTCTCTCTCTCACTCTAACTTTCATTGGGCTGTGTTGCCAAGAGAAACGAAACGGAAACTGGATGCGCACCCCCCGCGATGCTTTTTCGCATCCACCATGGTGCCCGTAGGGTGAGATGATGTGATTTTTTTTGGCCTGCATCGCTCGTTGTAACACTTGGCGTAATTATTTGCCTAGTTTGCTAAGAAAAAATTACGAATTTGTCTTAATCTACACCTCCCGAATGCACTATTGAAATTATTGAAAGCGAATCTCGAAGGTCCTGCTCTGCCGTGTTGCAGACGGCGGTAATGACATAGCCACTATCAGACATTTCTCACTGCGACGTGCGCAGACGAATGCGAATTTATAGTTTTTTTCTTGGCAGACTAGGCAAGGAACTGCAGTAAGTCTTATAGCCGCCGGAGTAGAACGCCCTCTTGTAAACATTCGCTTACTAAATTAACAAGCATGGTGTCAGCGCGCACAGGCCAACATAAACACATCACACTCGATGACTGCGGACACTCACTGTCAAAACGCTGGTGTGAGGAATCGCTGCAACAGCAGCGAGTGAAGTGGCCTTCGTGCTCTCTATCGCTGCAACGCAACTGAGCGGCGAGAACACAACGCACTCAAAGCTACGAGCCGTCGGCCCACCTAGACTGTGCAGATGGCTTTCAAGATAAAGCCCGCGCGAACGCAAGGCTTACGTACAACGACCCCCCCCCCCTCCCTCCCTAGGCCATAAAATGTTACCTTTCTAAATAAATTGTGCACGAAGGGTGCTGCGGTTAGTGCCAAATCTCTTTTACTACGATTGTACGCGTTCCAAAATGCCTGATTTAAGCTTCGCCGCAATAGAGCTATGTATTGTTGTGAGGTCACTTATGCGAAAATAAAAATAATACGGGCAAAGGAAGGTCTCGGGAGAGCAACTCAGATTATGAGAAATCAAATGGCGCAGGATCTCAGGGGTGGTCTGCGGATTGGGGCTGCCGAGGCCGGGCGGGGGTGTTCGCATACAAAATGGTATGTGCGCGATGGTCACTTTTCACTGCAATACACCGTCTGCGCTTCACCGCATCACATAATGGTTTCGTGTACAGCTATTACGCACACCTACAAGACCTTAGCCGCGACGCCTCCTTTGTTAAGCTTCTAGCCGGGCACGCAGCACGTCCACCTGCCACCTTTCTTCTTCTGCGGCATGCTGAAGGCAGTGAAGTCCTCGTAAAATCCTCGCTGAACATTCCGGGTTCCGCAGTATGCACACGACCAGCTCGCAACCGACAACCTCAAAAAAGATTAGTAAAAATTCTCAGTTTCGCCCGAAAGGCGAAGTGTCTATTACGATAGAAACTTAGTGGAGCGCTATACGAAGTAAGGATAGTAGTTTTATCGGCCGCATAAACTTGTAAACATATGCATACTAACTCAATGAACCAGCATGGTGTCGCGCGCACAAGCAAACATGAACACATGATGACCGCGGAACCTCGCTGTCAAAATGTTGGAGGAAGCAAGAACAAGCACCGCATACGCTGCTCGCATTGTTTGGACAAGGCGTAATGTACTCCGAAAGTGCTTACATATCTTGTGAACCTGTGGCCAAGGCTTGTCCCCGTCTAGTCCGCCTAGTCCCCGTCTACGGCATCCGCGCCGAAACAGAGGTTTGCTGAATCACATCGGGCGTCATGCACATCCGTTGTAAACATTGAAGCCACAGAGGCAGCTGAGGCAAGCAATGTACGCTCCCCACGGGATCAAAGATGGCGGCACCCACGGGATCACCGTGAAAAAAGTCTATACAACCCTTGTATGCTGGAAGTATACAGATAATAGCTGTCACAGGCAGATCTAAAGCACGCCAATCTGTTAATGGAATGGTGAGTTATATTTAGCGGATTATTTGATTTACTTCCTTTTCTTTGATTTATTCACTCGGCATTTGCCACTGGATTTCTGGCCACTTTGGAAGAATGGGCATGTCCTACTACATACGTTTTCTACACAAAACATGGATGTATATAACAGATAAGCCTTGTATGCTGACCACGTATGTCTCGCTCTATTCTGCGTAACAAAAAATTACTAAGTAAAAGCTCTAGATCTAATGTCGGCTTGCAGGCATCTTTAAAGCAGACCAAATGGTTACTGAAATGGCCAATTATATTCTCTGATTTATTCACTCTGTACTTAATTCCACTGGGTTCTTAGCCACACCTACAAAATGGGCATGTCCAGAATGGGTGCTTCTTACTGTGGCACTAGAGGTACAGAATCCCTAAATGTTGCTTCATACCAGTCGTCCTTTTCCGTACATACACCTGTCATCACCATTATTCCCTCGACAAGCATCAAACATTCCCTTCGTCCTTGTGACGTCGGTCCTTACACGTTTCACACTGTGCATCCACCTGATTTGGTGCTTGCATGCCGGCACATACGGTGAGCGATGTAGTGCATAGACATGAAAATTGCACAATGATGTTTTGACCTTTGTGATGGATGAACATAAACATTTCATATTACGCTTTGCAGGCCCCTGTTAAGACCAATTATGTGTCAGAAGCCTCGTTTAAACCTATTTGCGTGCCAAACAGGCCCCTGTTTAGACTTATTTCTGAGACGTAGGGTTAAGTTTCCACCTGTTTGCATGCCAAACTGGACCCTGTTTAAACCTGTTTGTCTGTGAGCGGATCCTGTTTATACCTGTTTGTTTGTAAACAGGTCCCTGCTAAACCCAGTTTAGTCCTGTGTAAGCCTGTTTGAATTTAAATAGGATTTTCCAATAGTGTAGAGCATGAAAGTAAGCAAAATTGTGCGTATCGTCGTTACTTATGAAGAATTTATTTACCAGTTTTACATAGATTCCAACATGTGCATTGGACTTGCAGACGTTTGGCAGTGCAGACTTTTGCAGATGTGCAGACTTGCAAATACTCACACAATACTTTGTCAGTGAGCCGTACAAGGGTTATATAAGCCCGTTCGCTGGTACTAGCAGTCGGCGCACATATATCCTGCGCATATATATTCAGAAGCATAACTGCCGATATGCTGACCGACTCATTAGACAGCAGCCAGGCTGCCACTCCAAATCCTCGAAAGCATAGGCAAAGAATGCCCCGCTTTAAAATAAGAGAAACAAGTGAAAGGACCATCTTGAGTGAAACTGACTCAAGATGGTCGCCTCACCTCCAGAGCGATGCTAAGCGGCGCTTCGTTCCCAAAAGGCTATTCCGTATTTTTGTCGTTCCTGCTGGCTCCTGGCTACAGTCTTCAATGATGGGCCGATACCCGGCATAGTGCATATAAATACCAAATATAGCCGAATGCATGGGTCCCACTGAAAGTAAGGTCATCGTCATGTCGTCGTCGTCCTAACATTCTCATCTCTGCTGGCTCCTGGATACAGTCTTGGACGATTGGCTTGTATCGTATATTCTGCAAAGAAACGCCGGATATCTTGCGAGTCCGGGCGGTCCGCGGTGGCACGTACCGCACGTAAGCGCGGACATCATTTCGTAGGCGTGGATTTCATTTTCGTCGTGCTGTAGGGGTCGTTCTATCGTCGCCATCAACCCGTCGTCGTACCACAGTCATGTCTGATGGCCCCTGGATACAGTCTTAGACGACTCGCCGGTAACGGACACTGTGCAAAGAAACACACAGTATAGTGCGAATCGAGGTGGCTCTTGCCTAAAGCATGGGTCATTCTGAAACTAATTTCGTCATTACGCCGTCGCTGTCGCACTATTGTCCCTGCTGCCTCCAGTCTACAGTCTTGGAAGATTGGCTGATACCATACTTAGTGGAAACACCGGATATAGTGCAAATCAAAGTGGATCTTGCCCAATGCATGGATAATCCCTGCTAGCTCCTGGTTGCAGTCTTGAACGATTAGCCACGAATAAACTGCTCCGCATTGTTGCTTCAAGAGGCCTGCCTTTATCGCTTAGTAGGACGTTCTGGCGCGCTAGTTGATTCATAGCTTTTATACGTTGGCACCACTGCGCTCGTGGTGTCGTGTGTGTTTCTTGGGTCCTCGTTTTTTTTTGCGCAGTTTATAAACGTTTATCGCTTAACAACCGACATTGCGCCAAGCAAGCAGTTTCGTAAAGGTCTTGTTCTTTTGTGGTTCTAGAGTCGTCACAAGTACAGGAACATCAACAAATATTAGAAATACCTAAGGCTCTTCTCGAATTTTACAAGAGCTTTCGTTGGCAGGAATTGTTATACATTGGCCGCTGTGATATTACGTTCCCTACCATGGCTTGCTTGACCCCAAGGTCGTGTAACGGCTCAGGAGTACAGCATTCCAGCGGGACGGCTCATTCGCATTGCGAGCCGGTGGAAAGCGTCTACTCAAGCAACTCGCCTCACGCCGTCACTGTAGAACTCGTTTGTCGAACCTACGTGTATTTTATTTCTGCAAAAACGTATTTGCCACATTCTTTTATTTTCTGAAGCATTCAATCTGCAGTCAAATTTATTGAATTCATGCTGAAATGGTCATCTGAATGACAACACAAGCAATCTAGTGATAACTGCAAAAAATTATTAAGCTTCTCTTCTATGTCACACGCAGATCATGCTTGTCAGTAATACGCGTGCTTGAGCATCAAAGGTGCCGTTTGATCTTGTTTAATAATGCCCACGCTTGTCAAGCAGTTATGATGGTTAGTACCAAATTCAAAGCGGCTCGCGGAAGTACGCGCAATGTAGATTATCAATGCGGCGTGCATCGCAACTTCCTCTTTTAACACCTTAATTTGTCCAAATCCCCCGCCCTGCCCCACTCTCACCACACAATGCCCTCCATCCCTCACCCTTGCCCTCACAGACATTGCGACACCGGCCAACACCACCTAGAACAAGGCCTCAGCACTGCCACCGTGACGTCACGGCGTGGCGGTGGCAGCGTCGTGCTGGAAGGAAGTGCATGGAATTACAGTCACCGTAGCTCTGCACAAAGAGCGATGGAAGGGAAAATGTTAGGCCTAACTCTAAGAGACAGAATGAGAGCGGTGTGCATCAGAGAGCAAACGGGGATAGGCGATATCCTAGTTGACAGTAAGAGAAAGAAATGGAACAGGCTACGTAATGGGCATGCCACGTAATGCGTAGGGTAGATAACCGGTGGACTTTTGTCAGAATGGGTGCCAAGAGAAGAGAAGCGTAGTCGAGGAAGGCCGAAAACTAGGTGGGGTGATGAAGTTAGGAAATTTGCAGGCGCTAGTTGGAATCAGCTAGCGCAGGACATGGAGATCGCCTTCGTCCTGCGGTGGACATAAATATAGGCTGATGATGATGATGATTAACTCGGCATCAGGAAGCACATTCATGCTATTTTGTTCTCGATATCAACAAAATTTCGGTGAAGACTTCGTCTAGAAAAATACGCAGAGGACAGCTGAAGGATGTGGACGACATGGCCATTTCGGTTTTTCAGCAAGGTACCTAGCGAGGGTAAATATTGCACTTTATACATATGCGAGGCAACATTTCTTTCGCTTATGTTTTTTGGTATTAACAGTGGTGCATTTTTAACCGCGGAAGTTCTTAAGCCGCCCGTAATGTATGCCACCTGCCACTGCATTGCCCAGCAATTTTTTCAACGTTTCGATCTTTCTTTCCTTAAATCATTTAGCAGCGGCATCCAGAGTTCTTTTTCTTCATTCGGGCAGAAACGTTTTAGTACACTTGTACTGCACCACAGCACATATTTAAGAGCCACTTCACTTGTATGCCCGTCATCACAGGCGTCAAAATCAGATGAGTCGTCGCTGATCAGCACCTTAAGGTGAGATTCGTCACTACCCAACATTGATTGAGCAGATTTAGAAAGTACTCTTTCTTTGATAGCTATTCAACAACAGCGTAATTTTGAGCTACCAGATTGACTACAAACAGTGCACCAGCTGACCTTGGCGTAGCACTCTGGTGAGATCACAGTGCCTTTCAGCAATGAAGCAATGCCGCTTTGTTCAGTGTCTACGCCTACCTGCATTATTCGCATTTGAGCTTCTTCAAAGCATTGTAAACGGGATACCTCTCCGCTACGTAAAACAAGACTGGTATGATGTCTTTGATCTTCGAGGGTGCAGTCACAACTACGCAGTCACAACTACGTTGCAGCGAGAACTTGCGTTACTTGTTTCCATCTCAAGGTCCTGCTAACGTTCATCAACCCCACAATAAGTACCAGCTGTGGCGGCCGTCAGTCGTAATTTCTTTTCGCATTCATAAAGCTGCCTTATCGACGATTGGTGCACACGTGATAATGTGCACCAGCTAGCTGCCTGTATTTGCCAAAGCGGTCTTCTAATGAGCCCGTTGGATTTTTTTTTCAGAAGAACGTAAGACAACTTGAGCTCATCAAAGCAGTATATGATGAATTCAATGAAACCCTGTGTTGTTTGATGAAGTGCGGCATGGGTCCCTTTCGTTAGCTTCTCACTGTCGTAGCTCATCGTTCTTTCCTTCCACAGTTCTAGCAAATCAAGGAGCTTATAGAGGAAGTTAGTCTTTGCATCGTTCAATGAAAACACCAGTTCTTGATACTGGTCCCTCAGGCGGTCTACATTGACATTGCGCGGAATGTTCGCGTTCGTAGCCTTTCACCATTTCACGATAAACTCAATAAACGTCGCCGTTCAAAATGGGACAGGTTGTGCTTCATCGCAATGGCTCTAAAGTCAGAGGGAACAGTGTTACTGCTTTACATTCTGTTTTCAATGTCGAGGGGAAAAGTCATTTTTGTTATAAAGTGTAAGCATGCCTGAGAAGTTGACCAAGTTCGATATTATAAGCATCTGTGATGGTTTGAAAAGATGCTACCCCTACAGATCGGAACACAACATGTGTTATACATGGCGATGTTAATGTCACACCATTACTGAATTCGGGCACTTTTCAAATCATGTTGCAAGAAGGCCAATGGCGCGATTTCTGAAATCATGAGAAGTGGCAGACAATTTGTTCCAAGGAGTGACATGGCTCATCTAACGCGGGAAGCAACTGCAGGCACATTCTAACGCGCACAACGTTCAACAAAAGCTGCTGTGCGCAGTGTTTGACTGGCCACTCCAATAGAGCCACGGTCGCGATGGCACGCAAACATATTACTCGTGGACAAGCGTGACCGCCAGGCGACAGGCGTTCCTTCGATCGGCCTCCAGTTGATGACGTAGGGTCGCAGACTTCAGGCAGTGCAGCGGCCTTATCTTGCTCTATAGGTGGCGTTGCGCCGACACACCTCTCAAGCTCATCTCACTCGGTGAGGGTGAGAGCAGATTAGTGTGTGAGCATTCCCTCATGGATCTGCTCACGTCTCATTGTAACTTGACTCGCTCTTTTACTTTCATTTCAGTAAAAAAACAAAACATGAGACGGAATGCAACCTGCTTATTTAACCTTGAACTGTCATTTCAGCATGTACAGAGGCCTAAAGAACACTATACAGTGTGCTTTCGTTTTACTTTCAACACTTTTCTTAAAGCCTGTATACAAAAGTAACTTCAATTACGTCCCTACAGGTGAATTATCTGCGCAGGCGGACATCATTTGCAAGAAAAGCCAAAGTGATCAATTTACTAATCCATTCTCTTGCATAAAACAAATTACGCAGATCCCAAGTACTGTGGGAATCGAAGTTAACTGAAGCATTTTATAGAAAAACATCTGTTTTCTCGGCATATTAATGCATTTGTAGAGCACGCACTTCACTTTTTTTATTGCAATAAAGACTTGCCCTTAAGGCATAATTCTTTATCTGTATATGTGTAGTATATGTGTACTGTGAGGCCTGTGATGTGTATGAATTGAAGCAGTGTTTTGTGGGATCTGTTATCATGTATCCAGCTGCCATAGCAGGTTGTGGCACTGTAGCGGAGGTAGGCTTGCAGTAGGAGACGCGAGCGTTCCGATTGTAAGCCTGTACATGTCCATATTAGGTGGTACGCATTATAGGCGCCGACTACGAGGGGGCTCCGGGGCTCGAGCCTTCTCCAGAATTTTCCCGGCGGGGCTGAGCCCCCCCCCCCCCCCCTCCCGGAGATCCGTAGCCTACTCCCCCCGCCCCTAAAACGTCATAGCCGGAGTTCTGTTACCCACATAATTTGAGGATTCTCTTGCGTTGCCTCCACATTTTCACTTTTGTTGTGGCTAAAAGCTTATGGCACCATTGTTGGCGCGGACGTGCATGGCTTTTAATTTATACTTTCGCTTTATTTTGGCAAATCCTGACCATAGGAGGACAAGCGCATTAGAAGCACCAGCGGCGGCTACCTCATCCGTGTTTCCTCACTTTAACATTTTTTTTTAAATTTCCGCTGAGAACACCATGCAAAGACACAATTAATATATTTAAATATATACAAAGGACAAAGTTTATTATATTTTTTAAAGAGAAGGAGGTAGCCAACTAAACGGATAGCCTATACCTAGAGAATGAATATGTTGATTTATGTTCACCTCACTTCAAATTACTTTGCGAGGTTTTTTGACCCCGAAAAAAAAAACTGCAGACTTCAGTGACCCCTTCGGCAGAGCCTTCTATCAACGGCGTGTGAAAAGCACGTGAGTGATATGTGTCTCAATATCGATTCTCTTTCCAGTAGGCAATGCTAACGACTGGCGACAAAATAAAATAAAAAAGCTCTTCTAATTATTTACAACATTTACGCATTAGGGATGGAAACATCGCCTCTTGCATGCAGAGGCCATAAATACGGGATGTTTCAGCAAACACTTTCAAAAATTTTTTAAAAGTTGCGTGGCGCAGATAGCCCAATTATAATTTATGAGCTGGTCTACTGGAAGAGGCGGACATTACTTGCACAAAAAATTGAAATGCATAATCGACTAATTAAAAAATCACCAATTAGGTTTTTAACATATTAACTTAATGTCCGTGTTGCAATTTACAAATTCTAGCCGTGCAGTTCGCAAGGCGCGCGGATGCACTAGGAACTAATTCTCAGGATGGCATCATTTTCGAGATATTAATTCCCGAACATTGCGGAGAAATGCATTGGCGTTCCAGTTACTTTTGCGCATACCCGCCGTGGTTGTTTAGTGGCTATGGTGTTGGACTACTAAGCATGAGGTCGCGAGACCAAATCACGGCTACGGCGGCTGCATTTCGATGGAGCGAAATGCTAGAATACCCGTATACTTAGATTGAGGTGCTCGTTAAAGAACTCCAGGTGGTCTAAATTATTCCAGAGTCCTCCACTACGGTGCGACTCATTATGAGATCGTGGTTTTGGCACGTAATATTCCCTAATTTGTTCTTTTCATACTTTTGTGCTTTGATGCATAAAACGACGTTTTGTCGAGAAAGTGACTGGCACGCCTATGTATTTCGCTGCAATGTTAGAGAATTAATGTCTCAGCCGCCGCGGTGGCTTAGTCAGCTAAGGCGTTGCGCTGCTGAGCACGAGATCGCGGGATCGAATCCCGGCCGCGGCGGCCGCATTTCGATGGAGGCGAAATGCAAAAAAACGCCCGTGTGCTTGCGTTGTAGTGCACGTTAAAGAACCTCAGGAGGTCAAAATTAATCCGGAGCCCTCCACTACGGCGTGCCTCATAAGCAGAACTAGTTTTGGCACGTAAAATCCCCAGAAAGAAGAAAGAAGAATAATAATTAATATCTCGACACTAGTGTCAGCCTGAGATTTAGTTCAAAGTGGATCCGCACTCCACGGCTAGAATTTGTAAATTGCAACATGAGCCATAAGGTAATTAGCTAAAACTTAATTAGTTATTTTGTTAATTAGTCGATTATGCATTTCATTTTTTTTGTGCAAGTAATGCCCGCCTCTTCGAGTAGACGAACTAGAATTGTACTATCTGCCACACGCCACGTTTAAAAATTTTGGAAACTGTTAGCTGAAACACCTTGTATATAGAATTCACTCAGTAACCGAAATGATGCCTAGCCGGATTCACTCAAAATCAGAATAAATAGAAGTCTAGAAGTCATGCGCAGCAGCGCTTATACTCGGACTCAAAGTACTAAAAAAATAAAAGAGTGCAGTTTGGCCGAGAAGGCGAAGCAGTATTAGTGATAGCGAAGTAGAAAACAATTACACAAAGGAAGATTCTTACCGCGTAAATCCGTTTAAGGATCGCACTAGTGTAAGGGCCGCACCCGTAACTTGACAGCCAATATAAAAAGAAAGACACCCAACCGAGAAGCAATCGCGTTCCGTGCGCTGATTCTGATCGGGCTCAACAGCGAATTGTCGCGCGCAGCTTACTTTCGCGCGTCGCAACTGGATGTTGAGAGGATGCGATCGCGGAGGCTTACGGCGGATTTCATACTCGTAGTTGGAAAAATGAGGTCAAATGGCCCGGTCCCATGAAAGGTTCGTCAAAATCGCGACAGAAAAGTGTGGCCTTACACGAGTCTATACGTTAGTTATAGTGGCCATATAAATTGTAGTAAACATTCACCTAAAATTAAAATAGTAAGCGTAGTGGACAATAGTAAGCACGGACCATGTAAACCTGTAAATACCTCACTGGATGACCTCGAGCACACGCTTTCACAACGTATGCTTTGTGAAGAACCCCGGCAGCGGAGGCGAACGGTTCGTACAGACCCGCGCGATTCACCGCAACTCTGAAAATTAGATTCATCATCATTGTCTGCCTATATTTATGTCCACTACTGACGGCCTCTGTGAGTGATCTGCGATGTGAGTGATCCGCAACCCTAGGGGCGCAGACAGTCCGGCAAGGAAGACAGCACGCATGAAGTTAGCAGCCATCCCTAGTCACCCTTTATCATTGCTCCCACCAATGATTACCAACAATTCGATATGGCACGCGGGCCGCATAAGCGTCAGCCGCGCACAGTCATTCACAGCTACGACAGGGCTAGAGGAGAAGACGCGTGCTCTCCTTCCCATTTGATCGCGTTTGATTACGTGAGCTACAACTAACCCGAATATTTAGCGCGTGGGAAATAATGCCCATCAAGCCGCCATCCTTTTCGGCTCACTGTTACGCGCTTTTTTCCGCACCCACAGGGTATGGGTCGCTTATGTATATGACTTTTGGATTTAATGCGGAACAGCACGGCGACCACAACCGTGTCAATTGGCTTGAAGTGTCGATATAATTGCTTTCGCCTTAAAGCTAGAAATAGAAAATAGTTAGCAGAGGGTATACATTGGTAGGTTTCGGAAAACTGGTCATGCCCCAGCCCCCCCCCCCCCCCCCCCCCCCCCCCCCCCCCCCCGCCCGGAAAAATGAAAACTTTCCGCCTATGGTACGCATCTGCCTCCATCACTGGGACGGGGCACTTTGACGTGTGAGTTTTCGCGGTTTTGTGACGTCGCGTGACACACAGGAGAAGTTTGTGCAGGCCGAAAATTTTGAACATTAGCTGAATAATACTGGGGAAAAAGTCGTAGAACCCGAAATAATTATGTTTGTTTTGCACGGTGTAATCATGCATAATCGCTACACGTCATATCAGATGGGGAGTTTTCGTGGGTTTCGTGAAGTAGCGTGACAGACAGGCGAAGTAGGGGTGGCCCGACAAATGTTTAACCAATTGTGGAGTGCTAGTGACAAAAATGGAACAGGAACATTTTGGAATAGCTTTAATTGATAGTTCCCCTGCGTGTGTTCTAAGGCAAATTGAACAAATAATAATAATAATAATAATAATAATAATAATAATAATAATAATAATAATAATAATAATAATAATAATAATAAAAATAATAATAATAATAATAATAATAATAATCATCATCATCAGCCTATATTTTATGTCCACTGCAGGACGAAGGCCTCTCCCTGCGATCTCCAATTACCCCTGTCTTGCGCTAGCCTATTCCAACTTGCGCCTGCAAATTTCCTAACTTCATCATCCCATCTGGTTTTCTGCCGACCTCGACTGCGCTTCCCTTCTCTTGGTATCCATTCTGTAACCCTAATGGTCCATCGGTTATCCATCCTACGGATTACATGGCCTGCCCAGCTCCATTTCTTCCGCTTAATGTCCACTAGAATATCGGCTATCCCCGTTTGTTCTCTAATCCACACTGCTCTCTTCCTGTCTCTTAACGTTACTCCTAAGATTTTTCGTTCCATCGCTCTTTGTGCGGTCCTTAACTTGTTCTCGAGCTTCTTTGTTAACCTCCAATTTTCTGCCCCATATGTTAGCACCGGTAGAATGCAATGATTGTATACTTTTCTTTTCAATGACAGTGGTAAGCTCCCAGTCAGGATTTGGCAATGCCTGCCGTATGCATTCCAACCCAATTTTATTCTTCTGTTAATTTCTTTCTCATGATCAGGGTCCCCTGTGAGTAATTGACCTAGATAAACGTACTCCTTTACAGAATCTAGGGGTTGACTGGCCATCCTGAATTCTTGTTCCCTTGCCAGGTTATTGAAAATTATCTTTGTCTTCTGCATATTCATCTTCAACCCGATTCTTACACCTTCTCGATTAAGGTCCTCAATCATTTGCTGTAATTCGTCTCCATTGTTGCTGAATAGGACAATGTCATCTGCAAACCGAAGGTTGCTGAGATATTCGCCGTTGATCCTGAACCGTTGAACCATGAGCCGTTGAACAAATAATATGACGCGTTATTTCGGTTTACATACCCATTTTGAAATGTGGAAACACGGAACATTTTGCAGACTATTCCCTTAAACAATTCAATATAAACATGCGCCATAAAGTTTGTAAATAAGATGTTTGTTAATGTAATATATTTAATTAGCGAATTAATTGTTTTGCTTACCTGCAAAAGATGTCCGCTGGGCAGATAATCATTGTATACAAACCTGATTCAAGTAAGTTTTGTGGGCCTTCTTTAGAAAAAAAGTATGCGAAGTAAGTAACCAACACACGTATAGACACGTGTGTCTCCCTCCAAAATGTATATATTTTTTTTATGTTCCGTTTACGGCTGCGCTCGATGTCAGAAAGGTAGTGGCTATGTCACTTCTGGCGTGGGCACTGCGGCAAAGCATGGCACTCGAGATTGATTTCCAATAAACTATGAGTGCAGACACTAAGAGGCCTAGAGGCTGCCATATTCGCACACTTTTATTGACAGACCAGGAGAGTAACAGTATCAGATGTCGTATTACACGATAGAGCCAAAAAAAAAAAAAAAAACAGAACGTTCTGCAAAATTCGAAACACACAGCAGTGGTAAACGCTATATCTTCTTTTTAAAAAAAAATTCAGTGAAAACGCAGTTCTCTGTTGGTAGTGTTCAGAACTTAGCGTTCCTATAGCGCCGCTTCTGGGGCCCATAGCACGCAGAAGCCCGACCTTCGCGATTGGTTTCGGTCTAACTTAGGATGTCGTAGCTTCAACTTGAACGCCACCTACTTACACCAGCACACAAACATACGCGACACACTGATAGCCAACGCAATTAAATGACTATTTTGATGCAAGACAGTTGTCTCGGAACCATTGAAACAAGTATGACTCACCTTGCGCGAAGCAGGGAGCATAGCATAGCGCTCTCAAGTTGGCTCGTGCTTTAAGAAATTACATTCTGGGGTCTTACGTGCCGAAAGCATGATATGATTATGAGGCACGCCGTACTGGGCGACTGCGTATGATTTGTGACTACCTGAGGATCTTTAACCTGCAACCAATGCACTGTAGACAAGCCTCTTTGCATCCCGCTACCATAGGAATGCAGCTGGGACCAAACCCGGGACCTCGAGCTCAGCAGCGCTACGCCATAGCCAATGGACGACTACCGCGGCGGCTGACCCTGGTTGCGCAGGAAGACCAAAGAAGCAAGGAATTAAAGTAGCTTTTTGAACTGTTCGCATCTTCCTTCAGAAAGGTCTTTGACCTGCGTGTAATTTCCGGGTTGAATCCACTGGAAGATGGGCTCCTTTTCGCTGAACGCCGGCCACGAGAGCCCACCAGGGTGCGCCGGCTTCCTGCGAGTGCAGAACCAAACAATGTGATTCATGCTTTACATTGGTGTTCACCCTTTACACTGGAGTGCTAGTCCACCAAACGGTGGCCTCACATTCACAAGCAATAACGTGTGCGCCGTTTGCCTTTCTTACTTTTACAGAGAAGCTGGTAGCCTCTAGTTGGTAGGGATTTTTATGGGCATCGTCCTCACGGAAAAAAAAAAACCTTCACCAATTAAAAAGTACATACATTCTTTGGTATCACGCATACAACATACAGCGTAGCATCCGTTTCAATAAAGAACAAGCACAAAACAAGTATCCAAACCACATTATTGATGATAAGGCGTTCCTGATAACAATGTGAAACACATAGAGCGCCCCCGCATACGTTTCCCGGTAAAGATCCCACGTCGCAAGCTGCAGCGGCGACGGCAGCTTGCGACGTGGGGAGTGACGTCACTAGCCTGTCATATATAAAAGAACCAGCCTAGCAACTGATTTCATTGTTGTTGCAGCACCGCTATGGGCAGGGAACGCATAGTTAGGACTCCCGAGGAACAGCGTGAATACGAGAAGTGGCAAAGGGAAAAGAAAAGGCAATACGACCAGCGGCTGCGTGCTGCCGCCGGTCGTATTGCTGTGGAATTCCAGCACAGGGGAAGTTCACATGCCCACGTTCTCCTGTGCCTGTATGACGCGCCGGAGGAGGAATTGAGCAAGAATGCATTCCAAACCCCCCTCAGCAGATGTAGGGGTGGTTTTCAACAGCTTCGCTGGACAAGCACTTTCGCAGGGCAGGAATGGTGAGTCAATTTTTCAAACATGCTCTCTATGGGGCTTCTGCTTTGCCCAGGGGGCGCTGCGAAAATGGTGCTAAAGAGCGCCCTCTGTCCTGAACTGGGTAGTACCAAGCTCGGTCGTCTGCTTCGGAAAGCACGTTTACAATATGGACCCGCCACATTCGGTTGTGTTGTACTACGGCCTGCAGCGAATATCGAGCGCCGAAGATTTTTTTCAGAGGTGGCACGCTGCGTAAAGACAAGAAATTATGCAACGCCGAATACGTGTACGCCGTTCAAGAAATAACAGGCGAAATTTTAGCGCGGTGCCAATCGCAAGTGAAGCGAGTCGCGTACGAAGTTAAACTTCAGGTAAGGTTTGCACGCTGCTAGATTCAGGCGCACAAACGCGAGGAAATGCTTGCTATAAATGAAATCACAGCAGCGATAAGCAGACATCATGTGTACGGAACTATTCGAGCGCACGACGGTACGCGCCGTGACTGCAGCGATCTTTCAGCATGCCGCGATGTACGAATTGCTCGAGCGCACGATCGTACGCGCCACGACGGCAACGGCCTGTCAGCATGCCGCGAAAAGGCGGGCCTCCTGCAGTCTTTGTTGACTGCATGCCGCTAGACAAGAAGTTATGCCTGCGCTGTAGTAGCGGCCATCTGTCCCCTTAGCAACTGATAAATAACTGATGCAATGCGTATGAGGTCGCAGTAAGTAACGTACGTGCGAATCGCGCGCTGCAGCGCGAGCTCGTGCGCTGCTCGCTTGATGTAGCTCTTAATAATGACAGCGCTCGAACATCGATGTCCTGTAATCAATACTGCCTTGCTGCGCTGCCTCAACGTGCTGGCTTGAGGTCAAGGAAGAGCACATTTAACTCTCAAACCTGTGCTGCTCGTAGTGGGGTAGTGAACTTATCCAGCGCGCCCGACGCTCCGCTGCGTGAGGCCTCGAAGGAAAACGTAGAATCCGATGTTGGGATTCAGGCCTTTTTGCTCGTGGCACAGCAGTAACGACGATGACGGTTTTTCGAGGCTGAGCTAGGTCTCTCCGGATCGGCGTCGCCAATTCCTTCTCCTTCCAGCATTACGTCCCACGGCACACGGACAGTCCGTTTTCGTAAAACTAGGCTGAGGCCAGCTCGCAGCGTGGTCGGCGTGGTCTGTGAGAAGTGACGAGCCTTTTCGCATTCGCAACAGGGCAGAAAAAAGTGCAAATCAACGCAAAACACTGGTTAGAGACGTGCTTCGCCACAGCCAGGGCTCAATACAGACTACCCAAGCTGGTACTACCCAGATAACTTTTCTCGCCGCCACCAGGCGCCACTACTATACCTCAAACTCCAGCGCAAGACGCCCATATACGGGGTGATCATTTTTATGTCTTATGGCATTTCTAAAATGGCCTGTTGTAGATGACATAATTCTAGTCCTTAAGCTGGATTATTAATTAATTGCAAAATAAACCGAAACACACATTCAACTAATTAACAAAATTTTACACTTAACTTCCTAATTAATTTCTTTGTGGCACATATTGCAATTTACAAATTGTAGCTGGTGAGCTTGCAACGCGTCTCCACATGGAATGTATATCCAGAGTCACCCCAGTTTGGAGATATGCGCCATCAAACGCGCCATAAAAATGCACTGTTGTTCCACTTACTTTTTAACAAAACGATCTTTTATGCATTGAATCACAAAAGTGACTGGAACGTCCACGTATTTCGTCCCACACTTTGGGACATATCTCGGAACTTGTGTCATCCTGGAGATTAATTTCAAGTGGCTACGTCTTGCAATCTTACCGGCTGCAATTCGTAAATTGCAATATTGTACGGTAATTAATTAGTAAGTGAACTACTGAAGATTTATTAATTAGTTGAATGTGACTTTCGATTTTTCATGCTAGTAATATCCTCCTAATCGAATAATCCAACTCAATGTCAAAATTATGCTATTTACCACAGGTGATTTTTAAAAATTCCCTGAAACTAAAAAAAATGCGGCCAGCTTGACACTAGCGGTGCCAAGTCTGAAGAAACAGCAGAGCTGGGCGACGTTCCTTAGCAACTAGTTGATGTAACCTTAACGTGGCTTAACTTCGCTTTTTTAGGCAAGGTTGGACTATGAGGGCAAAGCTATAGGCTATCAGGGCAAGGCTATAGGCTATCAGGGCAAGGCTAGCCTATCATGGCAAGGCTGGGCGTTGACGCTTGGCTTGATTCTCGCGTTCTCGGTATTCCGGATCGGCTCCGCAACATCGCATATCGGTGGCTTTGTTGGCGAGGTGGCTGGGTCGGCACGAAGACAGCGATTCCTTTCCCGCGTGGCTTGAAGGCGCTTCTCTCGTCGGGCAGCCTCTTCTTCCGGCGTCAAAGTGCGCTTAGGTCGAGCCATATCTCGATAGAACGGAAAAATGCCCGGGCGCCGCCGCGCGCACGCTTTCATACTTTCGTGCTTCAATGCATAAAACGACGTTTTGTTAAGAAAGTAACTGGAACGCCAATGCCATTTCTCCACAAAGTTCGGGAATTAATATCTCGAAACTGGTGTCATCCTGAAAATTCGTTACAAGTGGATCCGCCTTGCGAACAGCACGGCTAGAATTTGTGAGTTGCAATATGGGCCATGAGGCCCATATTGGTTCAAAACTTAATTAGTGATGTTTTGTTAATTAGTCGATTATGCACTTCAATTTTTTGTGCAAGTACTGTCCGCCTCTTCGAGTAGACCAGCTCATGAACTAGAATTGTGCTATCTGCCACAAGCAACCTTTAAAAAATTTTTGAAATTGTTCGCTGAAACACCCTGTATAACCACTCCAAATAAACACGCATGAATTATCGGTAAAAAAAAAACTCTTATAACCCAAACGTGTACAAATTGTAGTACACCACAGAGCACGCGCAGAGCAAACAAGCATTAAAGATAATTTCACGCGTCTTTGTGAACAATAAATTATTTACCTGCACTGCATTTCGCGGCTTTCGAGCTCATGTAGGAGCACTTTTTCGCAAAACATTCGTTGAAAAAACCCTGTTCGGATTTCCCACACTCCCCGTTGACATAATAATATAAGACAATCACGAGCGAGGTACTGGCGACGTTTATTATTGTCGGTGCTGCCGGCCAATGCTATGGCTTTTGGCTTGGCTCGGCATCACGGCGTTGTCCTAAGTTAGCTGTCGTAGGTCAAAGTAGAAGCGGACGCGGAGACAATACGCGAAACACTCACCGTCTAGCTCTTTTGGTAAAAGGTTTTCAAAGGGGAACTGAACCTCCTTGATAAGTAACCATAAAATGGCCTCACTACTGGAGAGCGTCGCCTTTAAAGATCACCTTTCAGGAAAAAAAAGGAAAAAAGAGAAAAAATTCGAATCCTCGGAAGTTTGAGCCGAGCTTGCGATAGTCAAAAGTTGCCGCACCACCATCGCACTGGGCCGCTACCTTGTGCGCGTTCGAAAAGTCGACGTTCGGTTTCGCCTCACGCGATTGGCCTAGATTGGCCTAGGCCGTGACATAGGCACGACCTAGGCAATCGCGTGAGACGAAACCGAACGTCGGCTTTTCGAACGCGTACAAGATAGCGGCCCTGCTCTATTCTTTCGTCGCCACTCGTGCGTTGGAGGCTGGGAAGGGGGGGGGGGCAATATCTACGATGCTCCGCCCAAAATACACGTCAGTAACCAATGCAAGCCTTGCGTTCTCTGTAGTTTTTCTTTCTTTCTTCGTATTTTTTTTTCTGCCACGTGTTGACCGCTATTACTTTCGGTTGAGGCGTGCTCAACGCGAGTGTATGGCTCCCAGAACGAGCTCGGAGACTCGGACACGCTACGTTATGCTACGCTTTTGACAACTGTGGGATAGCTGTTTGCGGTGCTCTAAGCGCTCAATCAGGCATAGACCTCGATTTGTGCGCGGGTGCGGATCGGATGAGAGCCGAGATGGGTTTTTATCTTTGCGCCGGTGCATGCAACGCCCCGCAAAACGGGGCGGGAGGTAGACGTTCCTGAATCGCCGCTCTCACTGCCCGTATTAAGTGAGGATACCAGTTGGTTAGCATTATTCTAGCGATCCTACATCCACTACGAGACAAGTCGCTGACTCAGGTGCCTACCGGCTGAAAGAGCGCACACGTGAGCATGGCGTACAGTCTGGCGTGCGTGTCGAATCTCACTCTTGCAAGGACCAGTGCGGTAACCAGAATTTTTTTTTTCGAGGGGTCCACGCACTTGACCGAGGCAGCATACTAGCACACAAATGGGGGGGAGGGGCACGTGCCTGGTGTGCTACCCCCTGGCTACGTCACTGATAAGAATGGCTACTCGCCTTGGCAGCCGAATCGACGTAGTCAGGCTTCTCATTGACGAAAAGTTGCTGTAGAGCTAGGCCGGTATTTTGCAGCGATGCCTTATGCCTTATTCTATGCTAGTCTTATCATCCACCGCTCAAGGCCGGCTGATCCCGTTGATAACGTGAGCGGAACGTCACTCTGACCACTGACCAAGCGCGAAAAGCGCGAAAAGGTATTAGCATCGGAAAGCCATCGCTACAAAATACCGGCCCAGTAACTCCAACTGGTATGAACGACGGTTATTTGCAGCGTCTTTGCGTTGGATCTATACTCGTTTATTTGAACGGCCGTAATGTCTCCCCGTACTCGTTTGATTCGCCATCGCGCTGCGATCAGCTAGCCTCCTGGTCAGCTCAATGGTATATTTATAGAGTGACCGCCCCGGAGAGGCGTTGGTTCCGGGTTCGAATCCCGGACCCGGATGAACTTTTCCTCAACTGGTAAGCGTTATTTTCTGAGAAACCCGCAGGGGTTTCGTTCGTAGCTTCGTGCAACATTCGGGTGGATGACAATTTTTCCCTTTCAAAAAAGTGACTGTAACGGCCATGCAATTCGTCCCACACTTTAGGAAGTAATATGATCCCCCTGAAGAACGGTAAAACGAACGACACCGACCACTGAAAAAAATGCAAGAATTCTTGTATTTTTTCAGTGGTCGGTGTCCTTCTTTTTACCCTTCTTCATGATGCCTGCCGACCAGACGGGCTTCCGTCAAAACCTCGACTTCAATATGAGCCCCCGGAAGACAAAGCTAGTTTCGTTTTCAAGGAACGTGCGCACTCCTAGCGGTTGCCGAACATCCTAAGTTATTCTTTATCTCTCTTTTTGTGAATTTAAATCGGGCGAAGCGCGGGGAGTGGTCTTCGTGCATGCGTCGAGCTTGCCGCCGCTCACCCTTGCCACTCGCTCAGCGATATCACAAGTCGGATCGCGCTCGGTCGTCTGCTTCTGCTGTCGTCCCAAGTGTAAAGATGGGAAAGATAAGACAGAGAAGCTCGATCAGGCGTGGAACGAACGGAAGACGCAGGGCCGCGATTTTGTAGCGATGCCTTTAAAGTAATAATGACTTTTCGCGCTTATCGCGCTCTGTCAGTGGTCAGAGCGACGGTCCGCTCGCGTTATCAACGTTGATAACGCGAGCGGACCGTCGCTCTGACCACTGACAGAGCGCGATAAGCGCGAAAAGTCATTATTACTTTAAAGGCATCGCTACAAAATAGCGGCCCAGGAAACCAGGTCGACCAAGCATAGACGAAGATGGCTAAATAGGGGCATCACATGTGTTGCGCGGCTCTGTGGTGTTCGAACACCAAGAATTGCCACGTTTTTCAGCTTTCCTAATAACAGCAGGTAAGCACAAGTATTTCACTTTATTTTCTGAGCAGCTTTTCATTTTGCATGAGTAAACCAGTTCTGTACAAGCCTGAGTAGACTGACATAGGAGCAGTGTCGCTCGACCCATTCGTCATGACATGACGGCAGCCCATCTGCTGTCGGTGACATACTTGTAATGAAGGGCTTGAGTCCGTGTTTGTTGGGCTATGCATGTTGTTCACTCTTTACTATACATGCAGATGCATGCAGCCATTTAAAAATTTTGTGGGTCTTCACATACTGTCAATGAAATACATGTATTGTACTCTACCTTCTTTCTGCGCGCCACAAAATGTGTGCGCCGTCATAACATACGTGATAGTCAAGTTTCGCGTGACTAGCCCATGATGGTTAATAATTTTTGCATTGGTTTAGATCTTCTGGAATGTATGTCCGCTCATTATGTACAAATTTCAGTTATGAATGAAAATTGCTTCTGAAGACTGACACTTTCGCACTGCGTGGAAGTCAGTCTTTTTCCAGTACGGAATGTGTAAATAAAAACAAAAACGTTCAACTTTTACTTGTGTTGAGTTTTGGCTGGCCGAGAAATCGGCTAGTTTTAGTTTATCCACTTCACAACACAAGAACAAAATTAACGAGTGATGGTGTCGGGAAGTTTTCTTTATGCTAGCCCCCACTGTATCAGCGGACTAGCAGAGCCGTAACCCTAAACTTAACCGCAAGTTAGGAATTTCAAAGCGACTACTTTCACGAAATGACGAAATGTAAGATATTAACCGCGAATGTTGGAAATTACCAACGGTTCGCTATATAAATATTCTGCATTATAATTGCTTGGCATTGGTGCGTAGGAGTGACGTCCCAGTGGTTTAAAAAATGAATTTCAGCGTGCAAGGTAAACGTGGCAGAAAGAAAGCGCTTCCTAAACACGGCATACTGCGCGATTTGGCCAATGTCACCGCGTGGCCATCTGACCTGCAAGACAGCACGAACACTACCCGCTTGCATGCGAAGTGAGAAAGGAGGGCTTCCGCGGCAACCCTCTCACTCCACCTTGTGATCTCATCAGTGACGCTATGGAGGCATTGTTTTGTTTGTGAATTATTTATAGTAGAACATCCGGCAACCGGCCAGTGATGGAGGTGGCGCTGACGCCGCGTATCGGCATGGGACCGAGCGTCCCAAGGGAAGTATAGGGAGTATCCGGCCCCTGGTAATATCTCGAACCTGGCGTCATGCTGGAAATGCATTTCAACCGGATACGTCTTGAAAACTCACCGGTTACAATTCGTAAATTGCAATATGTGCCGTAAAGTAATAATTAAGGATATAATTAGCGAATTTTATTTATTATTTTAATATGTTCTTCGATTTCTCGCGCTATTGAGGTCTGCCTCTTCAAATATTCTAGCTCAAGGACAAGAATTATGCAACGTGGCACAGGCGATCATTGAAGATTCCAGAAAAATTACAAATCAACACCGTATACGTACTATGTATCAGTGTACCGTCAGTGCATCTGATGGACAAAGAATTCTTGTTCCTGAATAGTGGCTGAAAATTGAATCTGTCCTTATCAGCGGGTGCGCATTATTTTTTTTTAACAAAGCTCAGTTTCAAGTGAGCGTCTTTCTTTTTCATGCTCGCTGCTTCTTTCCGTACCGCTTCAGAGCGGCCGCATGCACAAAGAAATAATAAAAAAAAGGAAAAACAGAGGAGCTGCTGCTGTGGGTGCGATTTCATTTCATTACCACAATTTGTGCTGCGAGACCGTTCGCGATTCAACTCTGATACTGACAAGTGTGCTTGTTCATCTTTTTCCCGTGGCCGCGTTTAACCGGCTAACAAATGTTAAAAGTTATCGCCCAGTGAGACGGGCATTTCTGTATCGCAAGTTTCTCGAATGTTATCGCTGGTTCTATCTGTTTTGTGTTGTCGGCAAGCCTTGTGTAATCAGGTTGCGTGTGCGACGATAATAGTTAAGCACATTCCAGAACTTCCGCGAGCACCAGCGATTACGCTGAAAGTTCAGTGAGTCATGTATACATCGCCGACGCGTCTTATCCGCAAAGCAGATGGTCGACGATCACCGACTTCGCTCGCCGCTGTCGTTCTGCTTACTTGTTTAGCTGGGCACAAGTTTACCCAGTAACGAGGTAAATTCATAATTCACAGTTTTGACATGCAATGCCTCTTTCTTTTGCGTCACCTACAACGTGACAAAAAATATTCAAATTCAAAATTTCTACCGCACCGAATGCGCTCAAATTTGTGGTGCGAGACGAGTATGGTTTGATATGCGATGAATGGTTTGTATGCTAAAAAAATTGGTGTCATGGCCCTCTGAACAAAAAAGCTTAGAGCACTTGTGGCTTTTAAAGTCTCCGTGGAAAATACAAAAATATTGGGCTCATACTAAACGTTCGTGGTTGAGGCCACTGCTGTTTGATTTAATATCAGAGATCCTAAATGTATGGCTCCTTGTCTGTGTTGTGTTGCTTATTTGTCTTCTTATGTAGATATGTGTATGTACGTCAGCCGCCTCATCTGTAAAGCTCTCAACTTAAGTGCGTGCTTTCGGACTCTTTTGAGTATTTTGACTAGGTTACAGAACTGTGTGTGCCTCTTTTTGTTAATTCACTCTCCTCTATGCCTTTCTTTACTCGTTCCCGGAAATTCGCAAATGTTTGTGATATTTCAGGGTCTCCAGTGCTTTTCAGTCTTTTTGAAGATTTTGTTTAGCTTGCCCTGCGAACAGGAGTAGCGGGTGCAAATAAAGGCACTAATCTCCCCTCCAATTAGCAATCAATAATAATAATAAAAAAAAGGCAAGCGGGAACGGCCTTGCGCATTGCGCTTAGCATAAGCCGTGAACGTACCCTGTTTTTGCGAATGACACCAACATGTCCATGGTTTTCCTGCTGACTTCTCGGTCTTTGTCCGTGTACTTTTCTGCGTCCAGGAAAGGGCCTCCCATGTAGTACGGAATATCACTCGTGTGCGGCACTCCGAAGAACGCGGGGAATTCGTACTTGTCGGACCGGTAGCCGAACACGAAGGCGTACACCTTGCCTCCGCCCTGAGAGTGCTTTCGGCTGAACGCCATTGAGGGACACTTGAAGTAAGCATCTCCCGCATAATCTATTAGTGCTTTCCTTACAGCCTGCTTGCCATTTGAAGCCGCTCTGTCGATGTACGCCACGCCTATGGGGAGCACTTTGTCCTGGCTCCACACTTGAACGAGGAGTTGGATGGTCTTTTTTAAGGCCTCATCATCCAGCTGAGAGAGCTCCTGTTCCCAGAGCCTATTCTCCGGTTGGAATATGGCCGCAAAGGCGCCTTCGTCCTCCGTGACGCTGACGAGAGCGTCGACCGGGTCGTAGTCTTTCGTCGCAGCCGCGCGAGAAGGAAGCACCGGCAGGAACTCGGATTTGGACGTTGGGAAGAAAGTGACGATCCTGTTGCTGGCAGCTTCCTCGGCTGCCTTATGCAGGTCCTCGGCACCCTTTGTGCGCAGACACCGCAACTGAGCCGCGCGCGAGCCAGTGCAGCCTAGAATCCGGGCCACCACGTTGCCTCTCTGAACGCTCTCGGACACGCTTTCTACTGGCAAGTTGTAGCTCAGCGTGCCACTGAGCATAAAGGCTCGCCTGAAGAGTCCCTTGCTATGCGGAGACAGCATGTGGGCGTGTACACTCATGCTCCCGGCGCTCTCTCCGAACAGTGTGACCAGGTCGGGGTTCCCGCCGAAATTCCCGATGTTCTTACGGATCCACTTGAGGGCCTCATTCTGGTCCCAGAGGCCCACGTTTCCTGGGGCTTCTTCGTCACCGGAGTTGAAGAAGCCGAACACGCCGAGTCTGTAGTTTAGGGACACTACAACGACATTGTTCAGGGAGGCAAGTGCCGCACCGTTGTACCAGCGCTCGTGAGAAGAGCCGAACTTGAAAGCCCCGCCATGGATCCAAACCAAGACGGGCTTGCGGGGCCCCTGTTTGCTCGGAGTCCAAACATTCAAGTAAAGGCAGTCTTCCGAGAGGTCTGTTTCTATGTGAAAGATAATGGGGTACAAGGTTTGTATGCAGGAATGTTTGGCTCTGCTCGCGTCGTACGTTCCATTCCACGAGTCCAGAGGAGCGGGCTTGCGGAATCGCAGCTTTCCCACAGGGGGCTGTGCATAGGGGATCCCCAGATATGCCTCCACCGCATTTCCGTTGAATCTTTCCGTTTTGCCTATCAGCTGCCCCTGGGATGTCGACGCTATCAACTTGCTTTCAGACGCCAATGCTGAGCAGTAGAACAAGCTCAGCAAGAAGACTGCGGGTCTCATTGTGGCGCAGGACGCTTTCGATGCACCTAAGGAAGCAACAAGACATGCGGGTAAATCAACTGTGGCGTCCCACACCATGGCGTTTGCGTTGGGTTGCAAAGAGAACTAAGGGGCTTTTGATTTCCGTAATACGGCGCCACGTTGATAGAGTAGTCCCACAATGAGTAAAGTTTACTACAGAAATACGTTTTACGAAGATAAAATCCACGGAATCTGTGACCACCATATTCAGATCGAGTGGCTACATCTGAGATGCAACTCGCTAGTTGGTTTTGAGGTGATGTTAAGAAGCATATGTGACGTCAGACAACCCGTCGTGGTGGCGTTAAGCCCGAGGACGCGCGATGAAAACCCGGCCACACGCCAGGCGCCTTTCGAAGCGGGCAAAATGCTTAAAAAAAGCGTCTCTGTATTGTGCATTGGGTATACTGTAAAGAACCCCAGTTGGGCAAACTTTATCCGGAGTCCCCCACTACGGTGTGCCTCATCATCATATCGTGGTGTTGGCACGTACATAAAACCCGAGAATTTCATTGTTTCGGCGGTCACGTCAGGCATGCTATATGACGTCATAGAAGACTGACCCATTTGGGCGCTCTTGGCTTAGGTATTGCGTTAAGTTGAGTATTTTTCGAGCTTTGTGTTGCTATTTACCTATGGTCTTAGCTATGCATTGTTGGCAGCGATTTTAACTCCATATTTGGAGCTCATGCCTGCCGGCGCTTTTCGCGCCGCCGGTGGGCGCTGGGGACACCGAGTTGCACAGGCGGAAAGCTTGTTCCGGGGGCAGGGGGAGGGCTGGGTCCCGACCAGCTTTCCGAACGCCACCCCCCCATATATATATATATATATATATATATATATATATAAAACAGTTGCACTGGAAGAAACTTCATGTCACCTCGACGAGTTGTTCACTGCAGTGACGGCCTTGTTATGAGTATTTACAATACCTCAATGTAGGAGACAGTTGAACTTCGCAGCCTGAGTCCCATAGCACCGCCATGAGAGTGGTGTGTCTCGGATAAGCCGTGCGACAAGCGGCCGCAGTTAAACACGTTAGGGAAATATACTTGCTTTGTGCGCATTAAGTCGCACGAATACGCTTCTATGAAAAAAAAAAACACTGCAACGCCTTTTGAATGTTTTAATACAGAAAGATACGATCAAGTAATATTTTCCTGACGAAAGGTCATTTGAGAAGATGAGACATAACATATATAAAATTAGACATTATATAACAATTTCTGAACACAACTTATGACTAGAATTATTAGCATAAACCAATCTGACTCCATAACACAATAGTTTAAATACTGGTCAAAGCATTCCTTATGTTATTGGTTTCATTTATGTCCCGCCGGCGGAAATAAAGGATTACAGAGTAATGAATCATCAGGCACAGAAATAAATAAATAAATAAAAAAATAAATACAAAAGAAAATAAATAAATAGGACAATAAATAATAAATAAATAAATAAATAAATAAATAAATAAGACACAGCGACCACTCACAAGCGCGAAAGGACACGAGAGCAAGTAGGAACATCGTGGATTGCGTTATTGAGCAGCCAATACAGCATATAACGAATAAACATTAATAAGAAAAATGCAAAGCATAGACTGGGGAACAAAAAGCGCAACCAAGCGTCTTTGCGTACCCAAAAGGCCGCACTCTGATTCCGCTGTCAAGGAGCCCATTTTCGTTCCTTTGTATAACCTCTTGCGTTGTTTTCTTATCAAGGTAGTTTGCTTCGACTTGCAACTTGGCGCCTTTCACTTTCCTATTAAAGAAATCAGTTCGTTGTCTGATGCGATGGTTTCACCATCAGTGTAAAAGTGTTCATTCGGGCACTTTATCTGAAAATGAAGTCGTCGGCAATCCTAGTTAAATTGATTTTGCGGAAGAGTTCTTTGTGGGCGTGAAAAAAATGCCAGATGGTTCAAACGGGCTTGTCCAGTAGTCGACCGCAAGTACATTTTCAGTCGCCGAAGACAAGAAAATGATCTCTCGGATGTGCTCGACGATACCGGTCTGGTCAACGTAATTTTTTTTAGCTTGGCCATTTCCGGCAAAACGTTTCGCAGGTGTTCGAACTTTGTTATATAAGCTTCGTCTTCCTTCCCTATGGCAAACTGCTCTATGTGTGACTCAGGCTGCCACATCTCATGCGAATACCTGGTGCTTAACGAAGACGGCAGGGTGTAAAGTACTTCGTAGTATTTCTGACGGTACATATCATTCGCTGACGGGAATACGCGAGCTGAGGAACCTTCTTGATAGCGGCGTGGAGTCTTGTTTCGCCTAGCAGATAGAACATACGGGTCCTCAACTCCTACTTTTCCAGCCTCTGCCATACATACGCGGGTCGCGCGCTTTATTTTTGGAGGTAATCTGCGCCGGTATTAAGCTTGGGCAATCCGAGATGGCTGGTGCCTTCGCGTGCGCTGTCTCACCGCGCGCCTAGCGTTATGTTTCCGCTGGGGCTTATACGGTGGAAAATATGCTTCCTTTTCAGCGTCAGACGGTTCCTCGCGAAGTATCGATAAGCGACGCACTGGCTTTGTCGTTGGTGTTCATGCTGTGTTTGTAGCCGGTGCACATTGCGATGTCTGCAGCTGCCGCCGTAGAAGCGAGCTCGAAGTTTGCTTTCAATTTCTCGCTTTATTGCGATAGTAACGGTATCGACACTCCAGGCAAATTTTCGCTGTCGTCGTCGCCATAATATTCCGTATAAAGTCCAAGAGCCATATGAATGACCGACCCATACATTGTTGGTGCGAGAAAAGGCACGTAACAGTGAGCCGAAAAAGATGGAGGCAAGATGGGCATTATCTTCCAACGCGCTCAGTATTCGGTTTAATTGGAAGTCACGTGATCAAACGCGCGCATGGGGAGGAAAGCGCGCGGCTTCTCATCTAGCCCTGCCGCAGCTGCGAATGAGTGTGCGCGGCTGACGCTTACGCGGCCCGCGTGCCGTATCCAATTGTTAGTAATCATTGGTGGGTGCAATGATGTAGGGCTAGCAGGGATGGCTGCTAACTTCATGCCCGCTGTCTTCCATACCGTGTTGTCTTACCGCGCCCCTAGTGTTGGAGATCGCGTGGTCTAACTTAAGACAGGGGTAATTGGAGATCGCTGACAGAGGCTCGCCTTTAGCGGACATAAAAATAGGCAGATGATGATTATAAATCTAGTTTTCGGAGTCGCGGTGAATCTCGCGGCTGCACGAACCGTTGACCCCCTTTGCCGGCGTTCTTAATAATGCCAGCGTTGTAAAAGCGAATGCTCGTGGACATCCAGTGAGATATTTACAGGTTTACATGGTCCATGCATTACACGATGTTTGTTATTTTTATTAGTAAATGAATGTTTACTGCAATTGATATTGGTGACCACCATCATTATCATCATCATCAGCCTATATTTATGTCCACTGCAGGACGAAGGCCTCTCCCTGCGATCTCCAATTACCCCTGTCCTGCGCTAGCGTATTCCAACTTGCGCCTGCAAATTTCCTAACTTCATCATCTCATCTGGTTTTCTGCCGACCTCGACTGCGCTTCCCTTCTCTTGGTATCTATTCTGTAACCCTAATGGTCCACCGGTTATCCATCCTACGCATTACATGGCCTGCCCAGCTCCATTTCTTCCGCTTAATGTCAATTAGAATATCGGCTATCCCCGTTTGTTCTCCAATCCACACCGCTCTCTTCCTGTCTCTTAACGTTAGGCCTAACATTTTTCGTTCCATCGCGCTTTGTGCGCTCCTTAACTTGTTCTAGAGCTTCTTTGTTAACCTCGAAGTTTCTGCCCCATATGTTAGCACCGGTAGAATGCAATGATTGTACACTTTTCTTTTCAACGACAGTGGTAAGCCCCTAGTCAGCATTTGTCAATGCCTGCCGTATGCAATCCAACCCAATTTTATTCGTCTGTAAATTTCTCATTAACAGGGTCCCCTGTGAGTAATTGAACTAGATAAACGTACACCTTTACAGACTCTAGAGGCTTACTTGCTATCCTGAATTCTTGTTCCCTTACCAGGCTATTGAAAATTATGTTTGTCTTCTGCATAACAATCTCCAACCCCACTCTTACACTTTCTCGGCCAAGGTCCGCAATAATTTGCTGTAATTCGTCCCCATTGTTGCTGAATAGGACAATGTTATCTGCAAACCGAAGGTTGCTGAAATATTGGCCGTTTATCCTCACTCCTAAGCCTTCCAAGTCTAAGAGCTTAAATACTACTTCTAAGCATGCAGTGCATAGCATTGGAGAGATTGTGTCTCCTTGCCTGACCCCTTTCTTTATAGGTAACTTTCTAGTTTTCTTATGGAGAACCAAGGATGCTGTGCAATCCTTGTAAATATTTGCCAAGATATTCACGTATGCCTCCTGTACTCCTTGATTACGCAATGCCTCTATGACTGCTGGTATCTCTACTGAATGAAATGCTTTTTCATAATCTATGAAAGCCATATAGATAGGTTGATTGTGCTCCGGAGATTTTTTATTACCTGATTGATGACCTGGATATGGTCCATCGTAGAATATCCATTCCTGAAGCCAGCCTGTTCTTTTGGTTGGCTGAAGTCAAGTTTTCCCCTGATGCTAATGGAAATTATCTTGGTGAATATTTTATACAATACTCAAAGGAAGCTTATGGGTCTATAATTCCTCAAATCTTTAACGTCTCCATTCTTATGGATGAGTATAATGTTGGCGTTCTTCCAGCTTTCTGGTACACTTGAAGTCGTGAGGCATTGCGTATAAAGGGCCGCAAGCTATTCAAGCATGATATCTCCTTCATCTTTGATTAAATCGACTGTTATTTCATCTTCTCCAGCAGCTTTTCCCCTGGTTTTGTCTTTCAAGGCCCTTCTAACTTCATCGCTAGTTATAGAAGGAGCCTCTGTATCCTGTTCATCAATACTTCGAATGAAAGTAGTTTTGCTGCTCTGGGCCAACTGTCAAAACTGATCAACAAGAAGAAAGTAAGGGATATTCGAAATTATAACGTGGGAAAGATTGAGGAAGCCGTAAAATATGGACGCATCATGAAATCAGTAAGAAGAAAGCTTGGCATAGGACAAGGCAAGATGTATGCACTGAAAGATAAGCATGGTAATATCATCAGCAATTTAGATGACATAGTAAGAGCAGCGGAAGATTTCTATACTGACCTGTACAGTTCTCCAAACAGTCAAGATACTTTCGTTCGAAATAGTGATGAACAGGATACGGAAGCTCCTTCTATAACTAGCGGTGAAGTTAGAAGGGCCTTGAAAGACATGACCAGGGGGAAAGCGGCTGGAGAAGATGGAATAACAGTAGATTTATTTAAAGATGGAGGAGATATCTTGCTTGAAAAGCTTGCGGCCCTTTATACACAATGCCTCACAACTTCAAGTGTACCAGGGAGCTGGAAGAACGCCAACATTATACTTATCCATAAGAAGGGAGACGTTAAAGAACTGAAGAATTACAGACCCATTAGCTTGCTTTCGGTATTATATAAAATATTCACCAAGATAATTTCCAATAGAATCAGGAAAACACTTGACTTCAGCCAACCAAGAGAACAGGCTGGCTTCAAGAAGGGATATTCCACGATGGATCATATCCATGTCATCAATCAGGTAATCGAGAAATCTGCGGAGTACAATCAACCTCTCTATATGGCTTTCATAGATAATGAAAAGGCATTTGATTCAGTAGAGATACCAGCAGTCATAGAGGCATTGCGTAATCAAGGAGTACAGGAAGCATACGTGAATATCTTAGCAAATATCTACAAGGATTCCGCAGCTACCTTGGTTATCCACAAGAAAAGTAGAAAGTTACCTATCAAGAAAGGGGTCAGGCAAGGAGACAATCTCTCCAATGCTATTCACTGCATGCTTAGAAGAAGTATTCAAGCTTGCCTAGCTTGCTGCATGCTTAGAAGTATTCAGACTGGGAAGGCTTAGGAGTGAGGATCGACGGCGAATATCTCAGCAACCTTCGGTTTGCAGATGACGTTGTCCTATTCAGCAACAATGGGGACGCATTACAACAAATGATTGAGGACCTTAATCGAGAAAGCGTAAGAATTGGGTTGAAGATGAATATGCAGAAGACAAAGATAATGTTCTATAGCCTGGCAAGGGAACAAGAATTCAGGATCCTCAGTCAGCCTCTGGAGTCTGTAAAGGAGTACGTTTATCTAGGTCAATTACTCACAGGGGACCCCGATCATGAGAAAGAAATTTAGAGAAGAATAAAATTGGGTTGGAGTTCATACGGTAGGTATTGCCAAATCCTGAATGGTAGCTTACCACTGTCGTTGAAAAAGTGTGTTCAATCATTGCATCCTACCGGTGCTAACATATGGGGCAGAAACTTGGATGTTAACAAAGAAGCTCGAGAACAAGTTAAGGACCGCACAAAGAGCGATGGAACGAAAAATCTTAGGAGTAACATTAAGAGACAAGAAGAGAGCGATGTGGATCAGAGAACAAACGGGGATAGACGATATTCTAGTTGACATTAAGCGGAAGAAATGGAGCTGGGCAGGCCATGTAATGCGTAGGATGGATAATAGGTGGACCATTAGGGTTACAAAATGGATACCAAGAGAAGGGAAGCGCAGTCGAGGACGGCAGAAAACCTGGTGGGATGATGAAGTAAGGAAATTCGCAGGCGCAAGTTGGAATACGCTAGCGCAAGACAGGGGTAATTGGAGATCGCAGGGAGAGGCCTTCGTCCTGCAGTGGACAGAAATACAGGCTGATGATGCTGCTGCTGATGATGATGATGACCTACTGGTTGTCTTCTTGGTGCCTTACCTCCCACTTCAATTGCTGCTTCTGAGATCAGCCTAGTTACGGTTTCATTGATTACCTCTATGTTGTCTTCATCTTCCTGTTCTAAAGCTGCACATTTGTTTTCGGGCACTAGCCTGAATTGGTGTGCTTTTACCCTTACTGCGTCTAGGTTGGCCTGTTTCTTCTTGATTAATTTTATTCTTTCTCTCTTCAAATTGAGAGAAATCCTAGACCTCACTAATCTATGGTCACTGCACTTTACCCTACCTAACACTTCTATATCCAGCACTATGCTGGGATCGGCAAAAAGTATGAAATCTATTTCATTCGTTGTTTCTTAATTAGCGCTTTTGCAGGTCCACTTCCTGTTGCCGAACCTCCCGAAGAAGGTATTCATTATTCGGAGACTATTCCTTTTCGCGAATTCTGCCAACAGCTATCCTCTAGTGTTCCTAGAATCGATGTCGTAGTTGCCAATTGCATGCTCGCCAGCCTGCTTTTTCGCCACTTTTGCATTGAAGTCGCGCATGACTACAGTATACTGATTTTACACCTTTCTCATTGCTAATTCAACATCTACATAAAACTGTTTGTTTTCTTCATCATCGTGACTGGAGGTTGTGCGTAGGCTTGTACAACCTTCATTCTATACCTCTTATTCATCTTTATTACGACGACTGCTACCCTCTCATTAATGCTGTAGAATGCAGAAATGTTGCCCGCTATGTCCTTATGGACTATGAATCCTACTCCGAATTCTGCCCTATCTAGAAGACCTCAGTAGCAGAGGACGTGGCCGTTAGTCAGCGCTGTATAAGCCTCGCCAGTTCTTCTCACCTCACTGAGGCCAATAATATCCCAGGCAATACCGGATAATTATTCAAATCGAATGAGGCTAAGCTAGCCTCATTCGAAAGAGTGCGTGTGTTGAACGTTGCCAGGTTTAGTTTCAAGTGGCGGCTTGTCCGGACCCAGAGATTCTTCGCACCCTCTGCCGCGTCGCAGGTCTGACCACCGCCTTGGTCAGGTGTTCCGCAGCCGCTAGGGACTGAAGGCCATTGGTAAATTGTAGGAGTCATTATTAGGGAGATAGCGGCCGAATACTGCAACAGGGAGGCCAATTCCTGTTCTGGTGAGGGAGTGACTTTGTTGAAGCTTAGTGGGCCTTCCTAATTTAGTTGCACCTTAACTAGTATAGACCCACTAGCTCTCGGCGATTTTTTTGTTTTGTTTGCCGGTGTAAGGCCTAAAAATGTAGTGGACTGGAGGAGGATTCGGACTTTCGACCTTCAGCTTACTATACTAAAAAAACGTACAGAACATTACACGTCTAGGTATAAAACACCATAATCCTCCAACTTAACTGCAGGATGCCACTAACGAAATAGTCATTGAAATATCCTATGCGGCACAAACGCCATGAACTGTCTGTTCGTACTCTACATCCGTTATTAACGCACGTAATAGTGCCACTGAGAGCCTCGTTGACTTCACGGGTGCACTAGCAGACTCGCTCTCACTTTGAGGTCAACACTCTTGCGTGCGACTCACGAATTAAAAAAAAAAACTTGCGCAAATTACGCGTTCAAGAGAACAAGAAGATTCGCGCTTATTTATATATACTTCCACGCACTAAATAAAATTCCAATCCTGCCGTCTTCTAAATACACGTGCGAGACACGCACAGCCTTAGACATACCCTTACATAATACGTCGAATAGAAAAGAAATCGGTAGATATACCATTACTAAAAGCGATCCGCGCAGCCCGTTTCTAAGGCGCGGTACTATCTACGTGCGCGCGGGAACAACCATCCGGCGGTTTCTAAAATCAGCTGAAGTAGACTACAGAATAACCAGTATCTAACCTGATACAGCGTTATTTTCAGAACTCGCGAAATCTGAAAAGGAAGTCTTAGTTTAACGGAAACTCACGCGAACTATCTACGTATCTCTGCGATGAAAAAAAACACTGACGCTATCCTTTCTCGAGCGTTCAGCTGTCACGTTTTCCTGAAAGCAAACGTCAAATTAACGCGAAAATTTATCTGCCTCTAACACGATCAGAAGAGACCAACACTGTCCTCTGCCTAACAGAACGTTCCTAAAACTCAAAGTTGTTCCAAAGTATCCTCATAGAAATCAATAATAATGAATGCAACTGACCAAACGTGCCTCGAAAGAGAAGCACTACTGTCAAACAAAACACGACTTGTCACGAACTCGCGCAGAAGCGTCGCTCATCAACTTTAGCACAGATTGAGCACAGGTAGCACAGGTTTAGCACAGGTCAATTGAGCAGAGGTGCGCTTTAGTGCACCTGTGCTCAAATCGACATGGAAGTAGAGCGACTTCTAGCACTTCGTCGCCGGGCGGAACGTCGATATCGGCGTACAAAATCAATCCACGACCTTAAGGCACCCAGGAGGATGCAAAGGAAGATTCAGCGACGCATGGATAGATTAGTGTCGGAACGTTGCACGACGTTTTGCCAGACACTACACCCCCGCAAGCCACTGTCTCACATTTGGAAAACGATGCAAGGTCTGCGTTGCCTTCCGGAACAACGTTTTCCATTCAAGGCGCTCGCGCTCTTCCAAAGGCGGCAAAACATTGATGTCGCAGAAGACTAATGTGCGAGGATCGCCGACCAAGCGACTCGTCCAGATCCTCGAGCCCGAGGTGACGTTCCCCATTCCCGTGATTGCCGCATGGACCTTCCTTTTACAATATAGGAGCTCGAGGCTGCACTAGCTCTCTGCAAGCGCTCTTCATCTCCGGGTCCAGATGGTATATCATACCGAGCCTTGTGCTATCTCGGAGCATCCTCACGGAGAGATTTGTTGAGTCTTTACAACTCCTCATGGCACGAGGGAAATGTTCCTGACGAATGGAAAATAAGCCGCGTGGTGCCAATCTTGAAGCAGGGCCAATCCCCACTCGAGCTCACCTCTTACCGCCCAATAACGCTGGCCAGCTGTGTAGGAAAGATAATAGAACGGTTGATCGCTGGCCGCCTGGAATGGTACCTTGAACACTACAAGATTTATCTGAATTCCATGGCTGGTTTCCGACGTGACCACTCTTACATCGACAATGTAGTTGATCTCGTTTCGTATGTTCAGCACGAAAGGTCCTGTAAGCGTTTATCTGCAGCTTTATTCTTAGATGTAAAAGGCGCATACGATAACGTACTACATGAGGCCATTCTCGATGCTCTTGCGGCGGTTGGACTATAGGTGGTCGAGTCTTTTTGTGGATTGCAAGTTCCCTGGCTGCAAGATCATTCTTTGTGTTAACTGACGGTGGCCCAACTACGCGATGCTATACAAGCAGGGGCGTTCCTCAAGGCGGTGCTCTCAGCCCGACGCTATTCAACCTCGCTTTTCTTGGGCTTGCTGAATACTTGCCAACTACCATCAAGATTTGAATATACGCAGACGGCATCTGTGTCTGGACTTCGGCAGTTACACGTCCTCAGATGCGTGCGCAGCTTCAAAGAGCAGCAACTTTGACAGCGAGCTACTTGTGTAAACAAGATCTCAGCATATCACCAGAAAAATGCGCACTAGCGGCATTTACTTGCAAACCAATAACGCCTTATGTCATCTCAATCAATGGGCGGACCATTTTCTATGTCAGAACCCACAGGTTTCATGGCGTAATCATTGACCGAGGCCTCTGTTGGAGCCCGCACGTGGCTTACACGAAACAGCGCCTGACAGCAAATTCCCAGTCGTTTAACTACTTGGCAGGAAAGACGTGGGGGATGTCAGTAGACGCAATTCTGAAATTGTACAGAGCTCTCTTTCTCGGTTTTCTAAGATATACTCTACCTGTACTGAGTAACACTTGCAAGACAAATGTTCGTGTTCTGCAGGCAGCACAAGCTCAAGCACTCAGAGTTTGCCTTTGTTTGCCCAGATGCACGTCAACAAAGGCAACTATTGTGATTGCTCGGGACCATTCAATGCAAACTCACATTACGGTGGAAGCCCTGAGAACGCACATCAGACATTTTGCACGTGCACCCTATCACCACCTTGCAACACTACCTTCAGACAGGCGCCACGCATCGTTCTCTAAAACTATCGTTAAGTACAACGACAAACTTCCCTCGGGCTTCACCCGTGCATCTAAACCATCGACGCGTGATCTCGTTGGTGTCTTATTAGCCCCACAGTCCATCTCAGTGTACCAGGAATCAGGAAAAACTCTGAGCTGTCGTCACCTGTGCTGAAACAACTGTCTCTACTTCTTTTGCACGAGAGGTATGCGGACAGTGTACATATTTATACTGATGGTACCACAAACCTCCAGTGTTCATTCGGTGCTATGGTTGTTCCAGCAAGAGCTAGTACGATCAGCTTTACGACTGACCACCCAACGTCATCGACAACTGTGGAACTAGCTGCTCTGCGCGCTGCACTTTGTTTATTTAATCGGGAATCACCTCGACAATGGTCAATCTTCAGTGACAGCCCTACAATCTGTGCTATCAGCTCTGCGCCGCAGGTCATACGAACAGCTCGTAATCGATATTAGATGCCTACTCCATACATCACATGAGAAAGGACACCACGTTACGTTTCAGTGGCTGCCAAGTCACTGCGACGTCATAGGGAACGAAGACGCCGATAATGCCGCTCGGGCAGCTCTTGAAGACCCACAGGAAGAAGCCATACCACTTTCACGGTCCGACGCAGCCAGCAGACTTCGAGTGCTTGCACAGGAGATCACGCTCTCTCTATGGTGCACACCAAGCAGCCAGAGCAACCGGCCTAATCGTCAACACCACCTGCCCTCTTTGATGCATCTCTGCATGCCAACTGGCATCCGCCGAAGAGAGGCCACTCTGCTTTATCGCTTATGACTAGGGGTGGCATTTACGAAATCTTATTCATTTCTTATTTGAATGGCCGACAACGCTCTTTGGAATGCCTGTCGTTGCGAGGAGACGCTAGAACACATTCTATGCTACGGTACTGAACATAATGTTCAGAGACAGCTCCTGGCGTCCGTTCTAGCGCACCTTGACAATAGACCAATGTCAGTTGAAACGATGCTCACATGTCGTCGACAGAAGACATCGCAGCTGAAGGCGACGAAGGGACTGCTTAGGTTTTTGAAAGAAACGGGCTTGGACAAGCGGCTGTGACTGTGATGTCGCGTACCACGCAAGAGTGACGGACTGTGACCGATGATGTGTGTGCTATGCTATGTGCTCTCTCTCTCTCTCTCTCCTACCCATCTTTTATTCTCAACCATCCCGCTCCCATGTGTAGGGCAGCAAACCGGTTACGCTAAAGTGGTTAACCTCTCTGCCTTTCCTTCTCCACTCTTCCCTTCCTTGAGCTCAATTTGGTCACACTGAAGAACATAGGAGTCGGTACCGTTAGTGATACTACCGTAAGTAACGCAATAATCGGCTAATAATCAGATACTGCAAGACGGGTTATTAGGGAGATCCTTAATATACATTAAGAACAATAAAATACCTATAAGACATGCAGTACGTTGTGGAACGCCTGATATAATGCAGGACATAGAAGAAGCGTTAATATTAGCCTAAGCACACTGTTTACGACTAGGAAGAAAAAAAAGGACCCACTCAAGAACCACGGAAATGAAGTTTAATCGTGAAAGCTTGTCGGTGAGCAGCCCTGTAGAAAGCCTTTGCGAGAGAGAGTGAGCGAGCTCTTTATTTAAGAGCAGGTAGTCTTGCCGGCGTACATGTTACTCTGCATGGGAAGGGAGAGGAAGGCCCTAGGAGAAGTAAGGCAGAAAAAAAAATTTTAAAAATTGCTATGTTCATTTCACTTTGGCTGCCATTTGTCCGAATATATCAGTCGTTTTGACTTCACTGCTGGATTTTGATGTGATGTAACAATCCGAATAACAGCTAGAGTTGAGAGGAAGCCAACTAATTGATGGTAATCAATTAAGAAGTCGAGTGCTTGACACTGCGTTCGTGGAGTTTGCCAGGGACCTAATATGCACCTTAGTGTCATAGGGCCTTGATAGAGTGTTGCCAAATTTGTCTTCTATATGTCCCTTTCACCAATGTACACTCTACATTCTAATAGAATATGTCCGATTGTTTCCGTTATCGCAAGAGGAGCTCGTAGTTTGACCAAGGTGGTAGAGGAGGCTGTTTGTGTACGCCGCGTCTGGTCGTAGTCGATGGTAGAGTATCTCCAATTTCCGGGGTAGACGTCTTGGAAGCCTTGATTGAAGTGCCGGGTCAATACATTATAGAATTTCGTAGTGCCCGAGGGAGGAATACCAGAGTTTTTGCGCTCTTGAAGAACACAGAAATTCACGAAATATATTTTTCACAAGAACTGAGGCCTCCGCATTGGCAAAGCCTTTTCGAAGTCTAAAAGGACGCCGTACAAGGGTATGTTAACGTCCATACCCCAGCTTATACCGTTAAGGAATAGAGCCCGTTTGGTAGTAACAAGACAGGTTCTTTAAAAAGCTATGTTGGCATATGTGAAAAAAGATAACGGACACCAAACATTTTATATTTGAGCAAAGTATAAGCTCCATAAGTTAAGATGGAACACTTGTGATGGCTACAGGACGGTTATCTTTACTAGGTGACGCAGAATCTCTTTTATGGACTCGTATAATTTTGCCTACTTTGTAGTCCTGCGGTAATGCGCCGGCCGAAAGCAAATGCTTCAAAATATCACAACGAAGGACAGGCACGATACTCTTGGTGTATTTTTCAAAAGAAATGCTGTGAAGGCCGGCATATGATGATAGTTTTAGTAAATAATGCTTGTAAAGTTTTTTGGTTCGAATATATCTAGCACGACAGGGTGGTCAATGTGCGAATAATCGCGCAGGACATCATCAGGTTCTAGTAAATACATCGGAGACCGAAGCATTCAACGTTTCATGCGCATCTTCATGCGCAACAGGTGAACCATGCCAATCACAGAGGGTACTGGCTGGCTGGGGTTTTATCAACTCTCTTTGTTGTATTAAGTTCTTTGTCTGTCTCTTTGGTTGTTTTTCAGCGTAGCTGTTATGGTTGATGAGAAGAAAAAGTTTAATGTCAGGGATAATGGTGATGTATTCTTTTCAGCTGTTTTGTAGCTATTTTATGCGTGAGCGTTGTTGGAGCGCTTTGCTGATCCAAAAATAACTTTCTTATTGTTCAACAGTTCACCGCATCTTAGCAGTTACCACTGTCGCCAATATGTATTTTCACATCACCCTGACTGCCTGTGCGACGTTTCGAGAGAAGCAACAATGGATACCGGCCGTCACCTTGGGACTGTGTCGCGCAAGGCCAAGATGTTGCTTAACATCTGTTGAATTGACCGTGCAAGCATGCGTATAAGACCAGCCCAGTTGCTAAGCGCGTATGCAAGCAGCTGAGTTACCTTCGCGTGAGTTGGCAAACTGCCTCATGAGGAGAATAAATGTTCATGAAGGCCTCTTACATAACCTTGATTCAAATGACGGTCAATGGCGCGTAATGAAGTTGGTCGTACGGAGCCTCGATATCTTTCATACTGCAAGTCAAATCACGGCTGCCAAATCACTCAATAGCCTCTCTTAATTCGCAGCAAACTTCAACCCTCACCGACACAAAAGCGTAGGATCATTGTTTTATTCTTCGGGTATACCGTTTGAGCACTTATGACCAGCGGTAGTGTTTCCTTTTTTTCTAAACAGCTTCAACTTGCACTCTGTTTCTAGGTCTGCAGCTGTGTTTTCTCAGTTATTTTGCTGCTGTTGTCCCCTTTTCAGCATCTTCTCTTACCTTTCGCTCACGTTGCTTGCATCTACGGCGACGTACGGCAAAAAGATATATATATATATATATATATATATATATATATATATATAACACTCGAAAGGGACAAGTTGACATCCAGCCGTATGCAGCACGAAGCTACAAAGGAAGCCCACACGGGTTTTTCACACACACAAAAAAAGCTTCGTAGTTGAAGAAAAATTCGTACTGTTCCGGTTATTTCTTGGACTATGAAGCTACAGTTCTGAGAAACCCGTGTAGCTTAGTGCTTCACACGGGTGGATGTCAATATTTCCTTTCATGAACCTTCCTCCACCTTGTGGAATTCCGCAGAACTGATTTGCCGAATACGAACAAACTTGTCAAATTCGCAACATTGAAGAAAAAATTCAAGGCCATTCCGCCCTGCGAAGGTGGATGATGACCAGCGGAATTGTAAACGTCGTGGTAAGAAAACTTTATTGTTGACTTTATTGCATCACTCATTGTCACTTAGTAACACGGTCACAATGGCTTTGTGGTCGTTGTGACATACACTGCTCGGCATACTCGCAACTGCAGACATATTCTTTGATAATGTCAAATCGACGCACGTACGCCGCTGGGCGGTCGGTCAGACCGGATCGGTGTGGCATCGCAAGCGAGATGTCCCCATCACGCAACGCGTAACACACTTTCTTTTCGGTCCCGACATATCTACATTGAAATAACCGACAAAGAGTAGAGGGGATGCGTCATCGCAACTAACCCACGCAAAGTGAGTAGGCATGAACCTTTCGACATCGCATTTCGACATCAAAGAGACTTTTGCGTCTCTTCGCCGCGTTCTACAATTCTCGACACGCATCGTCCCGTCTGGCCTACCGCTTACGGTCGGCCTCTCAGGCATCATCTTCGGTGGTGCTCTGTTCGCTGAACTTTGATGAGTGCTCGTAGCACTCATCAAAGCCTTACTCACCAGCCTTACGGTGGTATGAGCCATTGCATTGTTTGCTTGCTTACGAGGATATGAGCCATTGATGATGACAGTTTTCTACGCGCTGTTCTGTATGTTGTATGCGTGATTCCAATGAATGTGTGCACTGTTCCCTTCACTTTGCTGAGTCCTTGTAGCCTCTGCCTTACGGGGGTATGAGCCATTGCATTGGTTGCTTGCTTAGGGGGTATCAGCCATTGGTGATGACAGTTTTTCTGTGCGGACACGAAAATTCTAAGGTAGCCTAGCCATATACAGCTCCGCTGTAAAAACTGGATGAGCATCGACTGAATCTGAAGAAACGCCATTAGAGCTACAGTGCATCTGTAAAACGAACAGTTCCAGAGCCATTATATTGGCATGCACCGCGCACACACATTTGTGCGGAAAATGAATTCGATCATTTGTTCCTACATTTTAACACCGCGGGTTCCATTTGAATCACGGCATGTTAGAGCCAGGTCTTATCTCTCAGACCCCGAAGATGAGGATACATTTTCTTCCATCGTACTCATTCACCTCACGCATTCCGACGTAGATATATCGGTGATGAATATAACTATTCTTTTATAAAAATGGTTATAAAAAGTAATGTATCAGGTATAAAGTTTTTTTTCGACAAATAAATATTCTTCCCAGCGGCCATCAGTCGTTGCGTAATATATCACTTAATAATTTTCAAGCTTAATAACTTTTAATTAAGTACATGACAAGTTATAATTTCATAACTTCCAGCCAGACACTGATCAATTTATGACCACTTAGAATGAATCATGAGACAAGCACCAGGTATGACCACCACTATGGGTGGCGAAGCGCGCCAAGCAGTGGTTAAGCACTGCTTTTTGCAAGCCGTCGTCAATTTTGTGCAAAAAAATGAAATATAAGGTTGCTTGATTTGTTTTCGAGGTACCACGCCCAGATCTGCGACAAATGCGTTGAATTTCCACTTATCATTTTCCCACAAAGTCCAAATCTTTCTGCGTTCCTTAGCGAAACTACGTAAAACTATCACGCATTTTGTGCAATATATTGAGGACGAATGCTCTGAAACTGGTCCTATTCCAAGGAATCCTATTCCGCGGACACGCTTTGAGCGGTCACTGGGCTCAGTCGGTCAGTTGCAACATCAACATTTTCAAGCACAGAGCTGTTTAGAATTTCTTTCCACATGATAAAAATTCGGTATAAAATATAGACTGCCATTTTCAGAGTGCCATTTTGATGACATTTTCATATCATGTCTAACGATAGGTTTTATTTGTCGCACTAAAGGAATATTACTGTCCACAATGATTTGCTCTTCATACTGACACTCTGCGCGTACATTGTATATTTTCTTACTGTTTGATCATTTTGTCAACTTTTTTGTACTTTACTCAGCTATGTTTAGCTCTTTGCCATGGTGCACGGATCCATTTGATGTTTTCTGCTATTCATTCCACCCTTCCCCCCCCCCCCCCCTTCAAGACACACTGTATAGCGGTAAATGCGCGGTTTGCACAAATAAATAACGTAATAAATGCACAGATGTGAGACTCCTTGTTGTACAGTTAACAAAGTTAACGAAACTATTTAACTAGAAACAATTTCATGACTGCCGATGTTAATTTTTAATAATTATCATTCCTGATAATTTCACTAATGTAATCGAGCGTTAACTGCCTCATTTGTCATTGACGGCAACGCTCCCATGTAGGAGTCGCAGCAGAATTAATTTACTTCGCATTTATTCGGTGCTTTGATCTTCATTTCACCTCGATATATTTCTCAGGCGCTTTTTGCCAACTTCTGCACTTGCCTAACACGGACATTAAAGATTTACCTTTGGCAACAAGTATTTAGCTCTTCTGGTGGAAACATATTTGTATACGTTATTTGCGAGCGGCGTTTTAACAAGTCAAATAATTTGACATCAATTGCCTGCAGCTGAGAGCAGCCTGAACTAAAGTTCAGGCTGTTCTCTGCTGCAGGCCGCATACAGCAGGTTTATACAGCAACCTGTAACTATAAATTCAATGCGCCTCAATCTATTGTGAATATGACTTTATATACACAGATATATTTATTCATATTGTTGCTCGCGGGTGACTTTTCTACAATTTATGAATAATGTGAATCTTTTGGAGATAAAACGTGCCCATAGCGAGAACGCAGTCACTTCGTACAGTGCTTGCGGAAGTGGCGCAATATACTTTGAAGGGCTGCTTGAACTAGGAAACCACAAATCCCGCCATGGTAGCTTAGCTGCTATGACCTTGCGCTGCTAAGCAAGAGGTCACGGTATCAAATCCAAGCCGCGGCGGCTGCATCCGATGAGGGCGAAATGCAAAAACGTCAGAGCAACGAGTGCACGTTAAATCACCTCAGGGGGTCAAAATTAATAGAGAGTCTTTAATTACGGCGTGACTCATAATCAGATCGTGGTTTTGGCCCGTAAAACTCCAAAATTTTAAGAAAATCACATAATACGAGCATCGCTCTTCGTGGAGTGCTGTGGCAGAAAGCCTGTTTTCTGTTCAGCTACCTGGGAAATGCTCCACTGATATCACTGCGCGAGCTCTCATTTAATTCAAATAAACAATTTTGCATTTTAAGAAGCACATTCTAACGACACATAATATTAAGTTTCAACAAAGGCCCTGAAGTATTTCGTATAAAAACTGAGGAGCATAGGATAACTTCCGTTAATATATAAAGAAAATCTATTTCTCCGAAGCTCTTTGGAAAAGTGTCCTAACCGAGCTAACATATACGCATATTTTTTGGCTGTTTGAAAGATTGCGGCAAGACCTATTTTCAGGGCTGCGATATATTACTCTTTCGTTGTTACGAAATGCTAAAATTGCACTCTTATTCTCTGATACTTTTGTTCTGACGGATTCGTGCAATGTCTGTGAAATTTACATCGACATTCTTTGCTCTGTTTTCATATTACGTTTTTCTTTTAAATATAATTTCATTTAGTAGAGTGGTTGAATAAGTAGATGACATCTCTGTTTTCTGAGCATATCAATAAAAACAATGCTCTGATAGGAGGTGCTCACCCGTTCGCAGCACCAGTCACAAACCGATGTCAAGGAGCAGCGCAGGATGCCGTCACCTGGTTAACGCTGATCGGACTCCTGAACGCTGGCTCGCGACAGCGTCTTTTCTGTCGTCCTTCAAAAGCCTTCTCTCCCGCGACGTTGCTATGCCGACGACCTGCAAACAGGTTCCGGCACTGGAGGAACAGCATCACGTCAGGTTTTCTGGTTTTGCCCTTGAGCACGCAGATGAGTCCAACTTAAATGAAGCCACCGCTGTGCACTTGCTGCGCAATGTTTGTACTCTTGCAGCTGCGGGGCCGGCTGCAAGATGTGTGATTAGGTTTACAGCACAGGAACAAAGGGAAAGGAGGAGACACACACAGCCCTGACTTACAACAAATTACGTTGAAAAAGACGCACTGAATTTCACTTCATTTATTGCCCCTTAGGGGCGCGAGGGCATTACATCCCAGGAGCATACATCGAATTGCTTAAGTCAAATACGAAAAAAGAAAAGCAACCGGAAGCAAAACTCGCAAGAAAATAGAACGCACAAAAAGCGTTTACAGGAAAGTTGAGACACTGGTCAAACTATTCCATTTCCGGCTACCGGTTTCAGTGACCAAATGCACTCTTGCTGTGCGTCCTACGGTTCGCGTGCAGTGTTCGCTCTCTCCTTCTTTCCAATCGCCCTTTCTCTTATTGCCAGTTTATGGTAGCAAACCGGGCGCTCATCTGGTTGACCTGCCTGCCTTCTTTCTCTCTATCTCCGCCTCTGCCTTGCGTGGTTACATTTGTTCTGACATCGTAAGGGGGCAAAATGGAGAAAAAAGAAAGATTAAGCAGATGTATACAGAAATGCTATAGACAAATATACATGAAAATTATGGACGCCTCTCTTACTGCTTTAGTTTTTAATGGTTATTACAGTTAGCACGAGTTAAGTCGTAGGCTCGGTTTGAGCGGTGAAATAAATTTTATGCCTAAGTGTCAAATAACACACTGAGCGAAATGCAGCTCCACTAACGTGAAACCTGGGGATGCGCGAAGCATGCAGTGATGCACTGCTAATGGGCTCATACTGCCTTAAGCAATGGCTCATAACCCCGTAAACGCGGCCTCCCCATTACAAGGGCAGAAGTGACATTCTACGCTGGAATGATGAGCGGCAATGCAGACAGCTGTGAAAGACGACGAAGAACGCGGGACGCTCGGCATGAGCGCGTGCCGCTTCCTTACCGCGTGACGACGACAGGATCGCGTGCCGCTTGCTTACCGTGACGGCGACGATAACAGACGCCGACAGCCTGAACGCATAAGGTGCTTCGCACCTAAAATTAGAAGGAAAGAAACACAGACGCAATGGTAGGAGTGTATCTTGAGATACCAGGTCGCTGCTTGATTGTTCGCGAAACTTTGCTCGGTCCGTGCCGTTGAGTTTGGAAGGCGTATCTACTTGCAATTAATTCGCAGAATGACATTAGTTTGGAGATATGCGCTATCAAACTCGCCGTGAAAATGCAATGTTGTTCCACTTACGTTTTTAGGAAAACGCTCTTTTATCCATTGAAGCGCAAAAGTAACTGGGACGCCCATTTATTTTGTCCCACACTTTAGAAAATATTATCTCAAAACTGGTGTCATCCTGGAGGTTCATTTCAAGTGGACATCTCTCGCAAGCTAGCATACTACAATTTGTAAATTTCAGTATGTGGCGTAAATTAGCTAAGAAATTATTTACTGAATTTTTATTCATTAGTTGAGTATGTGTTTCGATTTCTCGTGCTAGTAATGTCCGCTTCTTCCAATAATTCAGCTGAATGATGAGCATTATACTACCACCACAAACAATTTTCTCAAATTCCAGAAAGATTAAAAATGATCGCTCCCTGGAGACGTTTTCTTTCTTTTTCTGTTTAGAAGTGTTTTCAATTTTTGCTGAGCCATACATTATTTTAGTTGGTTTTCACAAGAATGGTAGGTATGTGCTTATTTTTTAGAGTTATCATGACAGTTTTGTAAATTTCCCAGTCGGCGTTAACGCTGCATATTTGATAAGAGCTGTGAAACTCGTCAAAAAAGCCCTGATGTTGTCTATTGATGAGGTCGAAATTTATTTTATTGTAGTCGGTGATTACGCTCTTTGATGACTTTTTATTTTGTGTGGCTGAGATGATTATACGTAGAAAACTCTGATCACTAAGCCCAGGTAGGGCCGTTACAATGCTTATGCCGTCAGAGCAAGTTGTTAGTGAGATATCGAGCATATTGACTCTATAGTGCGACATGTTATAACCTGCTCAAGGCTGAAGTCTAATACTACGTCGAGTTACTGTTTAGATTCGCCAGACGGCGATCAATGGGATACTGTTATTGTTGTAGCCAGGAGAGAACAGCGAGACGGCCAGACGAGGAGTCACATAAGCACACTTTAATTGGTCTCTCAGACGTGTTCTAACTCAAGAAGAAGAAAAGCAGGCGCTGCCAGATCACCGACCACGAGCCGTCACGGGGAACTATGTTGTCCCGCTTTCACTAGATGACAGCATCTACAACATCTCCCCGACCCGCCGTGGTTGCTCAGTGGCTATGGTCTTGGGCTGCTGAGCACGAGGTCGCGGGATCGGATCCCGGCAATGGCGACCGCATTTCGATGGGGGTCGAAATGCGAAAACACCCGTGTACTGAGATTTAGGTGCACGTTAAAGAACCCTGGTGGTCCAAATTTCCGGAGTTACCCACTACGGCGTGCCTCATAATCAGATCGTGGTTTTGGTACGTAAAACCCCATAATTTATTATCTTATTTTACAACATCTCCCCAATAGGGCAAGCGAAGTTCGCTGCAGCAGGCGGCTTCACGCACCTCCCACTTCTGATATGTACGTGGGAAGTGTCTTGGCAGCACGAACGAGCGTCGGTATCACCGTCACTGATACATTTTCATAATGACATCAACTTCCTTCTCGTCGGGTCGTATTCCGTCTTGGTCTAGCCAGTGTCCAAGGAACGTGAGGCGCTGGACATTAAACAAGCATTTACTTTCGTTCAATGTCACTCCAACCTTGAAGAGTAGCTGAAGCACATTTATGAATGTCTCGTTGTGCTCATGCTCGTTCGAACCCCAGATAGAGTGTACTATATTGGGGGGAGTGGGTCCTGCAGACGCCTTGGCAAGCGCCGAGGGTGATGCAAAAAACGTTGAAATTGCGGCGGCGCTGCCGTCGCCTTATTTTGAAGCCCCGGCCAATAAACGTTGGCTCGGGTGGTTTCGACAGCGCCTATTGGCTAAGGCGAGCTCACGGGCTGAGTAGCTGTCGTCTGCTGGACGCACCGTCATTGTTGCGACGCTTGAAATCGTTGCCGTCGCTCTTTATTTTGTTGACCACAGGTAAGTGGGTGATAAAATAACTGTTTCCTACACCGAGTATTAAATCAGATGCAGCAAAGCGAAACGCCTGCCAAAGCTCCACGCAGCTACGGTAGGATCTCTGACGCGGGGCGCTCATTCAGGACAAGGCGACGCTGGCGCCACCAACTTTTCAATGAAAAAAGCCTCAGCAGGAGCCCGCGCTGGACCCACTTCCCCAATCTAGTACACTCTACGCCAGATAAGGATGTTGTCCATTTGACAGACAACCCTGCTGACGCCTTCTAAAATGCATGACGTCTGTTTCTGAAAGTGTTCATGAGCAGACGCAATTCCAAATGGTAACCAGTTGAAGTAGCAGCGGCCAAAAAGTGAGATGAATGTGGTGATCTTTTTAGAATCTCCCCAAAGCTAAATGTGCCAAAATCCATAGTTAGCGTCCAGTTTGGAGAACACTTTAGTCCGAGAATGTGTTCCACGGAAGGGATAGGTGCCATGCTCTCAGAACGTGGCGGTTTAAGTTCTGTAAAGTCCACGCAGATTCTCACGTTTCCGGATGGCTTTGGGATGACTACCATTGGTGCACACCATACGCGGAAAGTTTTCATTTTTCGGGGGGGGGGGGGAGCTGGGGCCCTAACAGCTTTCCGAACCCCACCCATGTATGTATGTATGTATGTATGTATGTATGTATGTATGTATGTATGTATGTATGTATGTATGTATGTATGTATGTATGTATGTATGTATGTATGTATGTATGTATGTATGTATGTATGTATGTATGTACGTACGTACGTACGTACGTATGTATGTATGTATGTATGTATGTATGTATGTATGTATGTATGTATGTATGTATGTATGTATGTATGTATGTATGTATGTATGTATGTGAACCGATGCCCCGATTTTATTAGTCATATCATAGGAAGCCAACAAACATGGACACCAAGGACGACACAGGCGAAGTTACTTGTACTTACTAAGTGCATAAAAGAAGTGATAAATTAAATCAAAATTAAAGTGGATGAAAAAACAACTTGCCGCAGGTGCGGAACGATCCCACGTCTTCGCATTACCCGTGCGATGCTCTTACCGTAGAGCTACCGCGGCGCCGTTCTTCCATCCACTTTCTGGGGTATTTATGTTTTACTACTACGAATTAGCCATGAGAGTGTTGGCCAGCACCATCACTCACAAACCTTGGCGGCGGATGATCCTTTCTGCCGCAGGCGTCATGAGTACGTGATCTTTTTTGGTGAAGGCAACTGGTCAGTAAACCCACATATGCTACCTGAAGGTACCAATGCTTGTTGACTTCCTATGATATGATATACAGGGTGTTTCAGCGAACACTTTCAAAATTTATTTAAGGTTGCCTGTGGCAGATAGCCCAATTCTAGTTAATGAGCTGGTCTACTCGTAGAGGCGGACATTACTTGCACAAAAATTAAAATGCATAAAATTGAAATGCACAAATTCAAATTCAATTAAGAAAAATTTACTAATTAAGTTTTTAGCTAATTACCTGATGGCCCATATTGCAAATGACAAATTGTAGCCGTGGAGTTCGCAAGGCGGATCCACTTAGAATTAATTCTCAGGATGACACCAGTTTCGAGATATTAACTCCCGAAATTTGCGGAGAAATGCATTGGCGTCCCAGTTAATTTTGTGCTTCAATGAAAAAAGCGACGTTTTGTCGAGAACCTAACTGGAACGCCAATGCTTTTCTCCGCAAAGTTCTGGAATTAATACCTCGAAACTGGTGTCATACCGAGAATTCGTTCCATGTGGATCCGCCTTGCGATCTCCACGCCTACAATTTATAAATTGCAAAATGGGCCATCAGGTAATTAGCTAAAAACGTAATTAGTAAATTTTTGTTAAATAATCGATTATGCATTTCAATTTTTGTGCAAGTAATGTCCGCCTCTTCGAGTAGACCAGCTCATTAACTAGAATTGGGCTATCTGCCATAGGCAATCTTAAATAAATTTTGAAAGTGTTCGCTCAAACACACTGTATACAGGGTGTCCCAGCTATCAGGCAGCACGATTTTAAAAAAGACGAACGGCGTTACGCGAAGCAAACCTAGTGCATATTGTTTCCAGTGCAGTGGAGTAGCCGCCAGTAATTTTTTCGTTACTGAGATTTAATTAGCTAATTGTAATTAATTATCTAACTCGAGAAGTACTGTCCTAATTATCAAAGTGTCAATGAGAAGATTGTAGAGCCCCATTGAAAACTCCCGATACAGCTATCTGTTGCTCAATACCTGCTACATAAATGTGTTTTGCCGAGGTTGAAAGTAGCTCGCGAATACACGCAAAGTGCCCCGAGCGGTCCTCGAAGACGGTCCTTCGCCCGGCAATTCTGCGTGTATTCGCGGGCTTCTTTTGCGCTCGGAAAAACACATTTATGTAGCAGGTATTGAGCAACAGATAGCTGTATCGGGAGTTTTTCATGTTGCTCTACAATTTTCTCATTGACACTTGGATAATTCGGACAGTACTTCTCGAGTTAGATAATTAATTACAATTACCTAACTAAATCTCAGTAACGAAAGAAATACTGACGGCTTTCCACTGAACTGGCACTAGGTTTGCTTAGCGTAATGCCGTTCCTCTTTTTTTAAATCGTGCTGCGTGATAGCTGGGACACCCTGTATATATATATATATATATATATATATATATATATATATATATATATATATATATATATATTGTGATGTGGAAGTACGGCACCGTGTCTCGGCTGCTTGGGCGAAGAGCGAGGTAGAGGAAGGGGAGGTGGGCATATAATAGAACAGTATACCGCCTCTAAATTTCTACTTACACCGGTCTGGTCTCGCCGTGTCCCCTTAATGTTCTTTTTGCAATGAATCCGAATCCATTAAGCACTTTTTCCTTTCGTGCCTCCGATTTTTAAGAGAAAGCAAAATCTTAGAAATTGCATTTCGAAAACTCGGCCTATTATTAACCTCACCAACCATTCTCTCCTTTGGGGTGACTGCACTGGGACACAGTCACAGACATGCTTTTCTTGCAGTTTACAATTTCGTTGGAGATACAAAAAGATTACCTAGCTGAATTTCTAGAATTATGAATTATTCCTATTATCTCACTTCTTTATGACAAAATTGCTTTATCTCAAAATTCTGAATAGTATTTTTCTAACGACTGCTATGCAGATGAAGTTTTTGTTAGATTTCTCATAAACATAGTTGAAACCACTGCTTCTTGGCCAATCACCCGTAGTGGGTATGCGCCAAAATTTAAGCAACAAGACAAGACAAGAGCAGCTGGCCCAGGAACGGGTGCTGTCTCTGTGTCTCTCATTCCGTTACAATGGCGCAGTCGACCAACGATCCTCTGCTGGACGACCTGCAGTCGGACACCAGGTGGCGGAGCGGACGCACACTACCGCGTGCCGCTGCTTCTACTACTCTGGCTTCTGCAACCGAGCTCATTACCGCTTCTGTCCCAGCCAGCACGCTGTGTGCAGCCGTCAACGCAGCTCAGGTTAGCGACTCAACTGCCGTGGATATGGAAACTACCTCGGCACCAAGGGACGCCCTACACGCTCCGTCGAGCTTTGTTTCCCACACCGCGCCGCAAGCGACCTCAGCATCGACGCCAGAGTTCACAACTCCTACCTTGAATGTGGTTTCCAGCGACCTCGCCGTATTCACACAGGCAATCGCTGCAATGACCAGGTACTTCGAAGACACCAACATGTCCGTCGTCACAGCCTTGGCACGAAACACGCTGCCTCCGCCATCTCCCATATAAATTCCGGAATTTCGAGCGTTTCCGGATAACCCGGCACTCTGGCTGCATAACATCAATTCCCTGGCCAATCGGTACTCTTGGCCTGACGACGTCAAAATGTCGATTGCTGAGAGTCGACTTCGCGATTCCGCCAAAGCATGGCATCGATACGATGGCAGGAGTCACCAAACTTGGGCTGAATGGAGTGCAGCTTTAGTGCTTGCCTTCAGCCCGCTCTCATCCACATACGATGACCAGTTCATGCGTATGCGGTCGCGCCGACAAGCTCCCAATGAAGACGTCACCAATTACGTCTACGATAAGCTCCGACTCCTCAACGACTGTGGCCTCACATGGCCGTCTCCAGCTGCGCGCCAGTACGTGATCGGCGGACTGTGCGACTCCACTCATGCTGCCATCCTGTCTTCTCAGTCTCCTGAGATCACATCGCTGGTTTTCGCTCACAGGGCAGCGGAACTGCAGCAGTGTACTCGACGCCGTCTCACTTTCGGCGTGTGCAGGCCGGACAGCCAGCACCCCTCTCAGCGCGCCGTTTTCTTGCGGACGTCTTGGACACTACATCAAGGAATTCCGCCAATCGCCGTAGTCCCTAATCCAGTATCAGGCCTACCCAACTACACTGTTACCAGTACATGTCGAAGGAATAGGCGACTTGTCCGCACTCATTGATACCGGCGCCGAGCGGACGGCACTACACCAGCGTCATGCTCCCGACACCATTTCCCCGTGGACGCAGCCTCCAATCCACGGACTAGGAGGTAGTGCGATGCCAGTGAGCATGCTCGACGTTTATGTCCGCACAACAGCAAGGACGCAGTTTCTCCCGGCCATTCCCGTCTTCGAGGACCTGCCTACCGACATGATTCTTGGATCAGATTTTCTACTGTCCGACGACATTCAACTCACCATCGATCGCGGCCATGTACAGCTCCGTCCTGCGTTAACGGAGACTACTGCGACGCCCCTGACCACGCCGAGAGATGAGCCGCGTCGTTCGCTTACATTAAATTCGGTACTGGCTCGCCACGAAGCGGTGTTCGCTGACACTACCGCCGATCTCCCGGGCACAAAGGTGTTCCTGCATCGAATACCGACAGGGAACCACTCTCCGATATGCGTACCATTGAGAAGATACGCTGAGAGGGAGCGCGCCGTGATTGCAGATCAAGTACACGAAATGCTCGCCGCGGGCATAATTAGGTCTTCATCAAGTCCGTGGGCAGTGCCCGTCGTGCTCGTGCGGAAGAAAAACGGGTCCTTGCGTTTCTGCGTGGATTACCGGCAGCTCAACAAGTGTACGACGTGCGACTCATACCACGTACCCCTCATTGACGACGATATTGACACAGTCCGCCACTGCAGGTTCTTTTCGTCGCTCGACTTACGTGCAGGGTATTGGCAGATCAACGTCGCTGAAGAAGATAAGTGCAAGACAGCCTTTCGAACTCCGACGGGCTTGCATGAATTCAATCACATGCCGTTTGGGCTGCGAACGGCCCCTAGTACATTTCAGCGCGCGATGCATTCAGTTCTAGGGTCTCTGAAGAACTGAGCCTGTGTGGTCTACTTAGATGACACCCTGGTTGTTGGAACCACCGAGACTGAACACCTTCGCAATTTAGATGAAGTGCTGTACAGACTTTACGAGGCGGGGTTTCACTTAAACCGCGAGAAGTGCAAGTTTGGTCTGTCTAAGATAGCGTACCTTGGACATAATATTTCCCCTGGCGGCATTCAGCCACTCCCGGAGCGCATATCGGCAGTGTCGGAATAGCGCACACCAACCTGCTTGAAACAGATTCAGTCATTTATGGGTATGACCTCGTATTTGCGGAGGTTTATTCCACACTTCGCTTCGATCGCAGCTCCCTTGAGTGATCTCCTTAAAAAGGACGCGCAGTTTGAGAGGGGCGCCGTGCAAGAAAACGCTTTCTGGACGATAAAGCGAAAGTTCACTGTCTGTCCAGTATTAAGTCACTTCAATGATGACTGGACCACTGAAGTGCACACCGACGCTAGCCAAGTCGGTCTAGGGGCAGTGCTCGTGCAACATGATCCTGATGGCGTCGAACACATCGTTGCTTATGCCAGCCGAAAACTCTCCGACACCGAGCGCCACTATCACTCCAATGAGCTGGAATGTCTGGCAGTGGTGTGGAGCGTGGATAACAAATTCCGATACTATCTGTTCGGGCGCAGATTTACCGTGGTAACGGATAATTCTGCGTTAACGTGGATGTTTTCTAAGCAACAGCTAAAGCACAAATTCTCCCGGTGGTTTATCACGCTTCAAGAATATGATTTCGACATGCGTCATCGTGCCAGGATCTTGAATAACATCGCCGATGCCTTATCACGCAACTCCCTCGAACGCTTCGAACGAAAGAGGCAAAATCACATCTTTTTTGCCCAAGTAGACTTGCCCAAAGCGCAGCAAGAGGACAAAGACTTCGCGACAATTATTGCCTCCATAACTGGCACAAAAACAAACTCGATGTTTGCAATACGCAATGGTGTATTGTACCGTCGTTGGTGGCAAAAGGACCGCTCGGAAGAACGTTACCTCCTGGTCGTTCCGAAATGTTTTCGCATAGATCTCTATGCGAAAACTGCGAGTCATTCTTGACACCCCCGAAGGAGGGCACATTGGTCAACGAGCCACGATCCGCAAGCTACAAGAACGCTTCTGGTGGCCGAAGATGCAAAGCAATGTGCGCTCCAACGTTGCTAGCTGTGAAGCGTGTCAACAGTTTAAGCGACTGCTGGGGCGCCATCCTGGACTGTTAACACCTGTGGAGATACCCGAAGACATCTTTCATACGGTTGGCATCGACTACATGGGGCCGCTACCCACCTTCACTGCTGTAAACTGCTACATCATTGTAGCTATGGATTATATGTCCAAATACGTGGAAGTGACTGCCGTACCATCTCTGCCATCCACTCATTTAGTCGATTTTCTGCAACACAGGTTTGAATGGAGACATGGGTTGCCAAAGAAATTGATATCAGATCGTGCCACAACATTTCGCAGTCGGGGACTACGAAAGTACCTTTCCACGGCGGGAGCGCAGCATCATTATACATCTGCGTTTCATCCCCAGGCAAACGGCTTCACTGAACGAACAAACCAGAGCTTTCAGGCAAGGCTCGCTCCATATACAAAAGTAGGACGGACATGAGAGGCCGATTGGGACGTCCACCTTCCGGCAGCTGTCTATGCGGCAAATACACTGCTGCAGACATCTACTGGTGTGACGCCGTATGAAATCGTATATGGGAAGCTGCCCCAGCTGAAAGCGGTCCTAAGGCGAGATGCTCCCGTTAGCGTCACACGCCCTGACAGTCGCACAGTCGCCTGCCAGAAGATCAGAGCTGCGGCGAAGGAAAAAGTCACACAAGTGGAAAAACAGAAGCCCTATTATGGACCGCCGCTGTCGACCTGCCTCTGCGCACAACATCGGAGATGAGGTGTGGGTGCAAAGAGGTGGCAACTGTCCAGGCAAGAAGCTACTCGCAAAGTTTGAGGGGCCCTTCACCATCACCGAGCGCGTAGGAGAGAATACATGGCGCGTTAGCACCTCGGATCCAAGCTTTGGACTTGACCGGCGGAAAAGAAATAACTTCCCCGTGCACGCGTCGCGCTTTAGGAAAAGATTGCACCGATTGGACTGAACTGTCGTTTCTTTTTTGTTTGCCAGGTCCACACAGTGGCCGAGTGTAATGTGGAAGTACGGCACTGTGTTTCGGCTGCTTGGGCGAAGAGCGAGGTAGAGGAAAAGGAGGTGCGTAGATAATAGAACAGTTGGCCCAAGAACGGGTGCTGTCTCTGTGTCTCTCATTCCGTTACAATATATATATATTACCTTAAATAATAGTTGCACTTGAGCAAAATGCGTGTGACCTTGAAGAATTGTTCACTGGAGTGACTGCCTTATATGAGCATTTGCAAGACCTCATAAAAGTAGAGTTCCATTTCGCACCCTGAGTCCCCTCGCACCGCCAAGACAGTGGATTCTCTGGGATGAGCCATGCGACAAGCGAGTTCAGTTAAACACCTAAGGGAGATATATGTGTTTAGTGCGTATTAAGTCGCACAAATACACATGTATGAAAAAAGCAATGTAACGCCTTGTGAAAGTTTTAATACACAAAGATACAGTCAAGAAATAATTTCCTGACGAAAGGTTAGTTGAAAAGATAAGACATAGCATATATAAAGATTGCATGATATATAACAATTTCTGAACACAACTTATGACAAGAATTATTAGCATAAAGCAACGTGATTCCATAACGCTATATTTTCATTACTGCGAGAGAGTTCCTTGCGGGCGTGCAAAATTGCCAGATGGTTCATGTGGCCGTGTCCAGTCGTCGACCGCAAGTAGATTTTTAGTCGCCGAAGACAAGAAAAGCACCTCTCAGATGTGCTCGAAGAGACCGGTCTGGTCAACGTAATTTTTTTAGCTTGGCCATTTCCAGCAAAAAGGTGTTCGCCCTTGATCCCCGTAAACATGTGCATGACGTCCTCGAATGTGTACAATGGTGCCGACCTTTGATGGCTTACAATGCCAATCAGCATATCTCTGTGCAAAAACAGGCGTCCTTGTTCAAGCTGGTCACAGTAGAACTTTGTTATATATGTTTCGTCTTGCTTCCCTATGGCAAACTGCTCAATGTGTGACTTAGGCTGCCACATCTCATGCGAATACCTGTTGCTTAACGAAGACGGCACGGTGTCAAGTACTTCGTAGCATTTCTGACGGTACATATCATTCGCTGATGGGAATACGTGAGCTGAGGAACCTTCTTGATAGCGGTGTGGAGTCTTGTTTCGTTTAGCATATAGAACGAACCGGTCCTCAATTCCTACTTTTCCTGCCTCTGCCATACATACGCGGGTCGCGTGCTTTATTTTGGAGGTAATCCGCGCCAGCTTGGGCAATCCGAGATGGCTGGTCCCTTCGCGTGCGCTGTCTCACCACGCGCCTAGTGTTATGTTCCGCTGGTGCTTATACGTTTTAAATACGCTTCCTTTTCAGCGTCAGACGGGTCCTGGCGAAGTACCGATAAGCGACACGCCCACTGTTGGCTTTGTCGTTGGTGTTCATGCTGTGTTTGTAGCCGGTGCACATTGCGACGTCTGCAGCTGCCGCGGTAGAAGCGAGCTCGAAGTGGGCTTTCTATTTCTCGTTTTATTGAAATAGCAACTGTATCGACACTCCACGCAAACTTTCGCTGTCTTCGTCGCCGTGATATTCCGTATAAAGTTCAAGAGAAATATGAATGAGCGACCCGTACACTGTGGGTGCGAGAAAAGGCACGTAACAATGAGCCGAAAAGGATGGCAGCTTGATGGGCATTATCTCCCCAAGCGCCCAATGTTCGGGTTAGTTGGACGTCACGTGATCAAACGCGTGCATGGGAAGGAGAGCGCACATCTTCTGATCTAGCCGTGTGGCCGCTGCGAATGAGCGTGCGCGGCTGACGCTTACGCGGCCCGCGTGCCGTATCTAATTGTTGGTAATCATCGGTGGGTGCAATGTTTGGGCGAGCAGGGATGGCTGCTAACTTCATGCCCACTGCCTTCCTTCCCGGGCTGTCTTTTCGCGCCCCTCGTGTTGCGAATCGCGCAGTTGAAGGTAAGAGACGGGTAATTGGGGATCGCTAACAGAGGCCGTCCTGTAGTGGGCATAAAAATAAGCAGATGATGATGATTATGAATCTAATTTTCCCAATGGCGGTGAATCGCGTGGCTGCACGAACCGTTCGCCCCAGCTGCCGGAGTTCTTCATAATGCCAGCGTTGTGACAACGGCTGCCTGTGGTTATCCAGTGAGATATTTACAGGCTTACATGGTCCGTGCATTCCGGGATGCTTGTTATTTTAATTAGTAAGTAACTGTTACTACAATTCATGGGGGCGATATAACTAACATATAGACTCGTGTAAGGACCGCACTTTTTTTGTCGCGAGTTTGACGAACCTTACATGGGACCGGACCATTTTACCTAATTTTTCCAACTACGAGTACGAAATCCGCCATATACCTACGCGATCGCCTCCTGTTGCCATTTATAATATCCACGCGGGAAAGTACGCTGCACGGGGAAATTCGCTCTTGAGCGGGATCGGAATCAGCGCACCGAACGCGATTGCTTCTCGGTTGGATTTAAAAAAAAATATTGGCTGTCAAGTTGGGGGTGCGGCCCCTACACTGGTGTGGCCCTTATACGGATTTATATGGTAAGAATTTTCCTTCGAGTAATTCTTCTATGTTTCGCTATCACTAATACTGCTTCGCCTTTCCGGCGAAACTGCAGCCTCTTTTTTCTTTCTTTCTTTTTTTATACATTATGAATGCGAGCAAAGGCGCTGCTGCGCATGACTGCTATTGATTCTGATTTCGAGTGAATCCGGCTTGGCCTCACTTCAGTTACTGAGTGAATTATATTTATTTATGACCTCTGCAATTAACGTTGCGATTTTTCCATCCCTATTAAATGTTGTGAATTAATAAAAAAGCTTTTCTTTTCATCAGTCGTCAGCATTGACTACTGGAAAGAGAAGCAATGCTGAGACACATATCATTCACGTGCATTTCACACACCGTTGATAAAAGACTCTGCCGAAAGGGTCACTGAAGTTTGCAGGTCTTATTCAGTCTCCAAAAATCGCGCAAATTAATGTGAAGCGAGTTGAACATACAGCAACATATTGATTCTCTAGACCTAGGCTATCCATACCATTAGAAATAATTGTTAGTTGGCTACCTTCTTCTCTTTAAAAATATTATAAACTTTGTGCTGTGTACACATTGAAATATATTGTGTCTGTGCATGGTATTCACAGTGGAAATTAAAAAAAAGATGTTGAAGTGAAAAAATATGGATGAGGTAGCCGCCACTGTTGCTTCTAATGCGCTTGTCTTCCTATTGTCAGGATTTGCATAAATAAAGCGAAAGTATGACGTTCTTCCGCTGTATCTTATATAATCAAACAGGCTTTGATAGTCGCAACTACCTATCGGAGCCAACTTATGTCTCGAATCGACTCGACCACTCAAAGAAGGTGCGTGAGTACAGCTGTGATAGGTACGGTTTTGCGGAATCTTTCCTTCCACAAAGAGTTTTCTGAAAAACTGGACTTTGTTGCCGGAAGAAAGCGTTTCAGTGTCTGATAATCACGATTTTTTTCTTGCTTGTGTTTGTAACAATGCATTACTGTCGTAATTTTGTTTAAACTTTCTATTACGCTTGAAAATATTAACTCATTGTATGTTCCACCTTGATGTTGTTTTGCATTGTGTATATATAGTTTATTTCTGGGAATGATTTAACACATCTTTCTCTAACTATCCTTCTGCGATAATGCCTTCGAGGTGACGCAGGTGTTCTGTAAATCAATAAATAAATAATAGCCGTGCACGTCCGTGCCAACAATGATGCAATAAGCTTTTAGCCACGATAACATTATAAGTGAAATGTAGAGCCAACTCAAAAGAAACCATAAATGATGTGGGTAACAGAACTCTGGACATGACATTGTAGGAGGGGGAGAATCAGGCCTTGGAGCCCGCCTCCCCCCCCCCCCCCCCCCAGTAGTCGGCGGTTGTGATGCACACAACTCAGTCAGCTCATCAACAGGTGAAATGACTCCGATTTTATGCATTCTTTGTAGTTGCAACTTTGTCCTTTCGTATAAAGGAAGTGGGATGCGCCTCAGAAAGCTGAGCGCGAATGGTGTCGCTCCTGCTTGCAGCTGAATCCAGTGTTCTTTGTGCAGCTTGCCGAGTCGCTGGAACAACGCTGGAAATTCACTTTCTCAGCAATCTCGTTTACATATGTCAACATCCGCAGCTCTTTGATCGCTGGCTTGCCTAGCAACGGAGTGCGGACCTCATCTAAGACGTAGACATCCTGAGTAGTCGTACGGTCGCGGTAGATGAGCTCGAGTTGTGCCACTCCTGCGGCTGGGAGAAGCTTTCCATCTGGACCATGCAGCTGGCGAGGAGGAGCTGAGCGAAAAGGTCTGTCTTTGAGGGCCTGGAATACTTGCTTTGGGAGGACGGCTTCATCGGCGCCAGTGTCAATTTTGAAATCTACTGGCTGGCCTTGAACCGAGCCTTTCCTCCCACGTTCCAGCATCCGACGTCTTGATTGCTCCGAGGAATCGTGCTTCTAAAGTTACTTGTTGGGTTTCGACATAATCGAGGCGCCACGACATGCATACGGAGGCACAGTGACCCTTTTTCCGGCTATTCCCGCAGAGTTCTGAGCGTGCTGAGCGCACAGTGCGAGGGTGCTCTTGACCGCACTAATGGCATGGTTTCTGTACGCTGTTTTTACCGGAGGATGAAGATGGCTTGTTTGCCCCGCGTGAACAGTTGCCGTTTTTGTCCTGTTTCGAAGTACGCCAACTGGTTTGGAGAGCGGACGCAACTTTGTTCACACAAAGTGAAATGTTCACACAAAGTTCCTAGTGGAGCTCGGCTTGTTGCTGACGGACGCTTTTGATCTGGCGGACGGACTCAAGAGTCTTTTAAAGAGTGAGGTCGGCGTCAAAATGTAGCCTGGCGGATAGCTGCTTATCTTTTATCCCAGCTACCAGGCGGTCACGCACAAACTCTTCTCGGAGAAGCGCCGAACTCGCAATCTTCCGAAAGTGTGTGAAGCGCAGCAACGAAATCTTTGGCCGACTCACCGTCTTGCTGCAATCTGGCGTTGAATCTGGCTCGTTCGAAGATTACGTTGGGCCACGTGATAAAGTATTTGTCGAACTGCTCCACGACTACGTCGAATTTCTTGAAGTTCTCTTCAGAAGGAGCAAAGGTAGCGTATATTTCCTTGGCTTGCTCGCCCACGATGTAGAGTAGCGCGTCTACTTGATGCTTCTCGGGCTTCACGCACAATCCTGAAGAGCGTCAGAAACGTTCGAATCTTTGTTTACACTTCGGACACTCATTCGGCGACGAAAAGTTGAAGGCGTCCGGCGGTTGAATTACGAACGACGCCATGGCCTTGAACGTTAAGGTGTCGCGTTGCTTGAGTACCGAGATGTGCGTATGGGGAGCAGCTCACCGGCGTTTCCTTGCTGACGTCGTCCTTGGCACGGAGGATGACTAGGAGCCGAAGTCCGCTGGTAGCACCTGGTCTTCTGACACCATGTTGTAGCCAGAAGGGAAGAGCGAGACGGCGAGACGAGTCACATAAGCACGCGTTTAATGGTCTCTCAGACGTGTTGTAACTAAAGAACAAAAGCACGCGCTGCCAGATCACCGACCACGGGCCGTGACAGGAAATTAACTATATCTACAACAGTTATAGCATCTACAATTGTTATAAGAGGCATATTAATCTTCGGATAGTTAATATCGCCGAAGAGAAATATGAGTCCGAGAATGTCTCTTTTATGTTGTCTAAAGCGTCACGGACTTTATCGAACGTAGATGAATGGCTGTCTGGTGGCCTGTGGCAAATTCCAAAGCTCTATTTTCGAGAAGACTTTTGCACGCATATCCAGCTTAGTTCTAGGTTGACGTCGTGACAGATGAGCGAAGATAACAAGTGATCTTCGACAGTTATAAGAACACCGCCTCTGTCCTGTCGGTATAACATCAAGTCTCTGAGTTGGAACATGTGATTTCTCTATCTCTAATATCGGAATTCAGCTAGGATTTGGGGGGTACAGCAATATCAGCCTCGATGTCTGCAATATAGCTGCAAAGGTGATTGTCTTCAGGTATGACAACTCGTATATTATAGAAGGCTATATTAAGAAAGAAATGTGCTTACTGTCGGTCTATTTCAGAAAGAACCGGAATAGTTATATTTGAATCCTGTCAATTATTTCCCCCAGCGGCGCTGTCGGGCAAATCTGTGGTTATCGGCATGTTTTGTGAACACTGAGAGCACTCCTGACCTGTTACCCACGCGAAGGCGATCAGGCGCATGCTTGAATAGACGTTTTTTGGGACGGATATATTAAGGCAGTTTAATTTACCGCGCCAAACGAGTGACAAGCGCGAAAGCTTCCCTATGACATGGTTAGATCACTCAGTTGATGGCCGCAGGTCAAGTTTTTTTTCCTGAGTTTGCAATAATTGATCTTTGCAATAACTGGCCGTTTTTCCCCCGGACAGCACGTGCCGGTAAGATGTGCACGTTCAATATTTTCCACGTGAAGTTGCAATTTTAAGATGGCAGAGCAAAGCTTGACGACCTTTTGCTCCGAAACGTTCCATGGTTCGGGGGGCCGCTAGGTGGCGTCGACTAGAGCGCTCCGCTCAGGATGGGCTTCCATCTCTTTCCCACTTTCGAAAGTGACCTTTTGCGGTCAGCTGAATTTCGTGGACTTCACCAGGTTCTGCAACACCTGGGGACACTGTGGATACTAAACTTTCCGATTAGCACCAAATCTTTGTAACGGGCCCAAACGTGCCCAGAACACGTGTCTGAAGTGAGAACGCTAACGGAGGCGGTGAGGCGGCGGCAGCTAGAACGCGGAAGGCGTCGGCGACGTGGCCACGACAGATGGCAACGCCGACTCTAGCTGCAGAAGCACTGAGAGCGCCGCCGACGATTAACAAGGCAACAAGCCCCGAGAAAACACCCAACGCACAACGGACCTCCTCGGACCTTAACCGAGATGAGATGGAATACCAAGAAATCAATAATGGGGATTGCATCATCCTCCAGAGTACCGAAGAAAGTGCGGACCCCCTGGACGCCAAGACGACGACGACGACGGAGATTGGCAAACGGTTTTTACCGTGCGCCAAAAGACAGCGCTCGCACGAGCGGACAACAAGGCAATTTTCAACCAGGGTGGCTACAAATCATTGGGACCATCTTCCAAGCCCCCGGAACAACCAGCGAAGAAAAATATTTCCAAGACAAGGCGGCTTCCACCACTGCCTAAGGACGACCTTAAAGTGATCGTGCGTCCTCACCAAGGTCTCCCTATAAGGGAACTCACGGCGCCCCAGAAGCAGTTAAAAACGCCTGCCAAAGAAAAGGTGAACCTAAACCACTTCCTACTGAGATAGAAACCACGATCAAATATTTTTATTATCTCAACCCCTAACGAAGAGCTGGCGGATATTGCAAGAAGAATCACAGGCCTCACCTTAAACGGTCGCCTGCACGCAGCGAATGCGTGCGCAGAAGTCGGCGAAAACACAAAGACAGGAGTGATACATGGCCTCACTCCTAACACGAGCCCTGAAACCCTGCTAGCCAATCTACGTATTCGTGCTCAAGGCGTCCATATAGTAAGAGCTAGGATGCTGGGTGAAACGAAAACAGCGGTAATTACCTTCTTTGGCCCCATCATACCCCGCTATGTCGATTGCATGGGAGGGGAGCTTCCATGCTTCCCTCACAAGAATACTATACAACGTTGCAAGGCTTGCAAGCAAGCGGGCCACAGAACGGAGGTATGCCCGAACACCCACCTGCCAGTATGTCACAACTGCGGCACAAGGAAGCCCAACCAGACCACGACTGCAACCCAGTCTGCACCAACGCCCGAGCCGGCCAGTAGGATCCTTAAGCGACGAAAGCCAGCAGAGCGCATGATGGTCTGTGATTACTGAGAAGGGCTTGCCATATAAACATGGGCGGAACTTTGAAACAGCCCAGAGGAGAGCAAGACATTCGCGCTCGGTAACGGAATAGTTGCGCTCTGCAGTTGTCAGGAGCCGGCTCGCGTAGGCAACACGGTCGTATCCGTGTTGGCGTTGTGCTAAGACGGCGCCGATCACATAACCACTGGCATCGGCTCGGACCACTGTAGGTGCGGGCGTGTCAAAGTCTGCCAAGACCGGTGGATTGGTGAGAATAGTGATAAGGCGTGAAAACGCGGCAGCCTGAGGGGAACCCCCAGGGGCGTAGCCAGAAATTTTTTTCGGGGGGGGGTTCATCGGCCCGACCGGGGGGGGGGGGGGAGGGGGCAAGCGTCTGCTTTCCTCTACGTGACGTGATCGATAATAAATATCCGTAGTTTAAGCACCCTCTATGTATGTATATCAAAGACATGGGACCCCCCCCCCTCCCCCCTCGCGTGTGTGTGTGCTAGAGCACTGCACGGGCTCGGGCTTATCCGAAAGCCCGGGCCCGTGGGCCGGGCCGGGCCGGGTAGAACTGTTTTTTCACGGGCTCGGGCTGGGCTCGGGCACGGCGTGTGCTTTTTGACCCGGGCCCGGGCCGGGCTCGGGCTTTCTGGTCGTGTGCATGTAACGTGCAGTGAGTTATTCTCGGGCGACTCAACTCTGAAAAACATTATTTTTCGGTCTCGGGCTGGGTTCGGGCCGGTTTAGAGTCGGGCTCGGGCCGGCCTCGGGCCCAAGGTAAAGGGGTGGCGGGCCGGGCCGGGCGGGTAACGTAGATTATTTCCGGGCCCGGGCCGGGCCCGGGTCTCGCCATAAAAGTTTTGATCGGGCTCGGGCGGGCCACCCAACGTAATAACGGGCCCGGGCCGGGCCCGGGCTGAAAAAATCGGCCCGTGCAGTGCTCTAGCACTGTGTGCTTGTGAAGAAATTAAGTAAAAAGTAATGTAAGCTCAGTAAAATACAGTAAGTACGACAGGTACAGTGGGCGTTTGGAGCAACCGTCTCTCATCGCGCCACTGAATGGACCAGTCTTCGAAAACGCATCATTGAGACGACCCGCCCGATCGGAGAAGACATCATTAATTGTTAATCTCCGTTAAGCGTAGATGGTGTCGTCCTCGTCGGGGCGAAGTGCGTTTCACAAGTCAAGGACGGCTATACACGTGAAAATGCACGTGTGACCATGCAGGGTATATACCTACTCCCATAGCAATAGCTTGTTTGCTGCGTCTTTGCGCTAGAAAACTGAAATACGCGCAAAAACTAGTAATGCTTTTTTTACGAAGCTTTCGTCGCCTTGCATTTCCTGCGGCAAGTGCATGGGCCGCTGTGTCTTCCGCTGTGTGCGAGCGTGCAGCCGTCATTTGCATTTACGTCAACAGATTCAGAATTGTACAGAATATTTTGAATATTTCACCGCACTGCATAGTTATGGCATGTGTACGCATTTTAAGTAGTGCGTGCGAGTCATTTCTGCTTCACTTAGGCCGGTGCGAACAGGAAGCGGCCTTGTACCTCACAGAATCTCGACTGATTGGTGTACTAGTGATGCAGGAATGAACTCCGGTCTTGTTCAGTGCATAGTGCACATAATCAATTTCTCAGGACGCGTGAACTCCGACGAGAACTGTCAGCGCCTGCAACAAGAGTTTACTTACGCTGTACTGCGCACATGTAATCCATGCTTGTCGGCTGTCTGTTTCGTGCATTCTGTTGCGAGTCGGTGGAATTTCACTGCTGGCATCAACCCTTTGGTGTGTACATTGCTGGTTTGGGATTCCACAACACAACAGCAACTACCAGCCTTTCGTAATTGCTGGTTTGAGATTCAGCAACACAACAGTAACTACCAGCCTTCCGTAGGGGCGCAATCGCAAACGAGAGACGTTTTGCGCTGCAGACTATGGCTACGTTCACACTTGGGAAGCGGCAAGCGGGTGGAGAGGCCAAAGCGGCCGGAAAGGCCAAAGCGGCCGGAAAATCTTTTCCGCGCATGTCCAAGTTCACATTTGTTTTGCTACCACCGCGGCCGCCGCTGCCGCTTTCGTCCACATCCATCTAGTCTGCGTACGTTTGTCGGCGTGGTGGCGCTCATTATCGCATTATTTGGAGCGGTATGTTCATTCACTGACCCACCCGTCATCAAAAGTGATCATCTTGCGCAATTTCGCGTGTCATCTGCGACCTTCGGTGAATTCCTCGTTGGCGTTCTGTAATTCTCCTCACACGGGCGCGGTAGCGCTGTGTCACAGGTTGCTGCCTAGGCGTGATTATATTTCTTTAATAGCTTTTATTTACAAGTTGTAATAACATTTCATCATTTCGTATTATTTTCGGCGCCTCCAGGACACGAAAGTGGCAACGGGAACACCAAAGCTAAAACCCGGGCTGGCCCTTTGTGTTGAGGCTCGCCGAAGCCTGCGCGTCCTATACGTGAGACCTACGCTCCCAATCTATCGTCGCGACGAGAAAAGCACCCCGCGACTTCTGCAACATACCGTACACGTGCGAGGAGAATTATGGAGCGCCAACGATGAATCTGCCTAACTATTGTCTGTCATGGAAGTGGAAGAAGAAATGGCTTTTATACTTCTACCTACTTGTTTTCTAGAAATGGACAATGAATAAACGGAAGACAAGAAAACCTCGGAAATGGCGGTGGTGGGTTCGCCTGGCTTTGCAAAAGCGCGAGAAGTTGGGTCACGCGACTCCGTTGGCTTCGTTGCCGCACCTCCGGTCGCGCGAAGTTGAATACTATCGCGAGTATTGCTGACAGTACGTTTTAGTGCTTCTCTTGTCGTAGAGCAAGGGGTGGTTCTTGATCGCGTCGATCAGCATTGCAGCCTACACTTTTGGTGCCATGTTCAATGTTACGACCGGAAGTTTACATGCTAGTGTAGCTTCCGGTCGAGCAGAACGACTTTCCGCCACGTTTCCGCTTCGCCATGGCGAAAAAATCGGTCCGAGACCAATTGGGCTCGCCGCCTGTTTTTCTGCCTGTTTTGCCGCCTAGGCGGGCGGATTTTTGCAAGATTTTGCCGCTTCCGCCAGCTTCGAGACCAAGTTCCTACGCGAACGCGGCCTAACCGGCACCTGAAGGGAAGCGGCGGAAATGTATACCGGAAATTTCTACCACCTGGGGACTTTAACGTGCACCTAAATCTAAGTAAACGGGCCTCGAGCATTTTCGCCTTCATCTAAAATGCGGCTGCCGCATTTGTTGCTTCATTTGTTGCGCATTTGTTGTTTCAGAATGCGGCCGCCACATTCGCGCCCAAAACCTCACAGAGTGTCAAGGCCTTGACAAACACCGTGACAGTTTTTTTCCATATGCAGACATGATTCCCTGTAAATTACCAACCCAAACGGAAGCGCCCAGGAATGAAAGTGTGAAAGTAGCACCGGTTTCTTGAAATATGTCAGCGCGAAGCGACGAGAGCAAAGGGTGGGTTAGTGGGGGGGGGGGGGGGGGGCAAAAAATTTCGGGGGGGGGGTTTGAACCCCCCCAACCCCCCCCCTTGGCTACGCCACTGGGAACCCCACCTAAAAGGCACGTCTGTCTTCAGAAGTTCAGTGAGTGGTTGAGCGATTGCTGCGAAATATTTCAACCGTCTGAAATAAGAACAGAACCCCACAAAACTCCGGATGACTTTGACAGACTGAGGTACAGGAAAAGCCGTTACTGCTCAAATCTTCGCCGGGTGGTGTTGTACTCCGGAAACATTGACGAGATGGCCTAGCACTGTAATCTGTTGGCGCACGAAGTGGCACTTCGATGAGTTTAATTGGACCCCAGCCTTACGGAAGACGTCAAGGATAGCTGCGACGCGCTCAAGGTGCGTCTCAAAGGCAGGAGAAAACACAAGGACGTCGTCGAGATAACAAAGGTAAGTTTACCATTTGAAGCCTTAAACCTGGCGGGGGCATTGCATAAACCGAACGGCATCACCTTGAATTGGTAGAGGCTATCTGGAGTGACGAAAGCGGTCTTTTCTTGGTCTTGCTCATCGACGGAAATCTGCCAGTAACCAGATCGAAGGTCGATGGACGAGAAGTATTTGGCACCGTGAAGACAATCAAGAGCGTCGTCGATTCATGGTAAAGGGTAAACGTGCTTTTTAGAGATTCGGTTCAAGTGGCGGCAATCAACGCAGAAACGCCCCGTACCATCTTTCTTTTTGACGAGCACGACCGGCGACGCCCAACAGCTCAATGAGGGCTCAACAATGCCTTTGGCGAGCATCTTGTTTACTTTCTGCTGAATAACTTACCGCTATGCCGTCGACATAGCACAGCGGAAATTAATTCCATAGGCATACTAAGTTCCATAGGCATACTAAGTAAATTAACAAGCATGGAATGACGCGTGCACAAGCAAACATGAACGCATCTCACTCGATGACCGCGGCAACTCGCTGTCAAAACGCTGGGGTGAGGCAGCGCGGCAGCAGCAGAGAGCGATTTGACTTTCGTGCCGCCCGAAGTAGAAGGTTCCTCCCCTCCCTATTCGCAATGCGAGTAGGGAGGGGGGAACGTGGGGAGTAGGGATGGGAAGGGGGGGGGGGGCGTTCTACTCCGGGTGGCTTGTATCGTGAAAATGAACTGCGTCGGGGAGAGAGTCCGCCGTACGCTGTGTTTTCGCAGCTTAATTCGCGTTGATGGGAGTGCCAGCACGAAGGTCAATTCGCTCGCTGCTCACCCCAGCGTTTTGACAGCGAGGTTTCAGCGGTCATCGAGTGAGATGCGTTCATGTTTGCTTGTGTATGCGTGACACCCTGCTTCTTAATTTACTTGGTATGCCTAAGTTTACAAGTTTATACGACCGATATAACTACTATCCTTACGTCTTATAGCTGCAGTCCACTAATTTGCTATTGCAATCGATGCTTCGACTTTCGGGCGAAAGTGCGTTTTTTAAACTGTATGCTCATCTATATGCATTGAAGCACAAAAGTAACCGGAACGCCCACCTATTTCGTTCCACACTTTAGGAAATAATATCTCAAAATTGCTGTCATCCTGGAAATTAATTTCAAGTGAATGCGCCTTTCCAGCTCGGTGGCTACAATTCATAACTTGTAATATGCGACGTAAAGTAATTCATCAGGAAGTTCATTACAAGTTGTTTCTTAATTAGTTCAATATGAGTTTCAATTTCTCGTGCCAATATTGTCTGCCTCTGCACAATCCAACTCAAGGACTAGAATTATCATATCTTCTACAGGCGATTTTTAAGAATTCTGTAAATCTTGAAAATGATCACCCCCATATACTATCCGTCGTCTGCTGGGCGGCAGATGGCGGCGCGCAGACGAGAACGAGCAGACGACGAGGGGAGCAGCCGCATGTACGCAGTGTCTACTGGTGATATTGGTTGTTGATTTCAAAAACTTTTTTCTCGCTTCAAACAAAATTTCCTCGAATTTTTCCTCGAAATCACAAGCTAAGAGGTCGGTGCGCATATTGAGCTATCTGCCATATTTTTAACTGGAGGGCCTTAAGGCTTAAATTTGTCCGGATTCTCGCAAAAAATATTTTTTTTGCCAAATTTGGAGGTGTTTTTTTAAATATATGGCTTAAGAATTTCAAATTATTTTTAGCATACACTATATCAACATGCGAAAAGGAAGAAAAAATGTTCTAGTTGAAAAATTTGCGCAGTTTATGCGAAAAAAGTTTGGAAAATGCAGCATTTATTGCTTTTTACTGAGCCAAAGAAACGCGATAAATTCTAAAATGCATTCAGTTATCACATTATATGAAAGAAGGATGCCCCTAGAATGCTCTAAAATAAAATTTGTTATTACACCTAGTTACAGATATGCATAAAAGAAATTTACCTCCAACCAACTATTGCTTCTTTGCGGAAACTTCAAAGAGCGCTCACGTGATCAAAAAATTTTCTTCGACGAAAATATTTCGGTGAAACCTTATTCACGCAACAGCCATCTAGCCAAATTTTTTTTCAAGAAAATCAACGATGGTCGCTTTTTGGGCTGGGACGTTTCGCGTGGAATGACCCATATGAGTTGGAAACTGAAGCTGGCAACGTTCAACACGCGCGCCCTATCAAGTTAGGCGAGCTTAGCAGTGCTATTTGAAGAATTATCAAGTATTGCCTGGGATATTATTAGCCTTAGTGAGGTTAGAAGAACTGGTGAGGCTTATACAGTGCTGACTAACGGCCACGTCCTGTGCTACAGATGTCTTCCAGAGAAGAGAGAAATTGGAGTAGGATTTCTAGTCCATAAGGACATAGCGGGCAACATTGACGAATTCTACAGCATTAATGAACGGGTAGCAATCATCGTAATAAAGCTGAATAGGAGGTATAGAATGAAAGTAGTACAAGCCAACGCCCTAACCTCCAGTCATGATGATGAAGAAATAGAGAAGTCTTATGAAGATGTTGAATTAGCAATGAGAAAGGTGTAAACTCAGTGTACTGTAATCATGGGCGACTTCAATGCAAAAGTGGGGAAACAGCAGGCTGGTGAGCAAGTAATTGGCAACTACGGCATCGATTCTAGGAACACTAGATGAGAGATGTTGGTAGAATTCGCGGACAGGAATAGGCTTCGAATAATGAATACCTTCTTCAAGAAGCGCAGCAACAGGAAGTGGACCTGGAAAAGTACTAATTAAGAAACAAGGAATGAAATAGATTTCATACTCTCTGCCGATCGCAGCATAGCGCCGGATGTAGAAATGTTAGGTAGGGTAAAGTGCAGTGACCATAGATTAGTGAGGTCTAGGATTTCTCTCAATTTGAAGAGAGAAAGAATAAAGTTAGTAAAAATGAAACAGGCCAACCTAGACGCAGTGAGGGTGAAAGCAGACCAATTCAGGCTGGTGCTTGCAAAGAAATATGCAGCTCTAGAACAGGAAGATGAAGACAACATAGAGGTAATGAATGAAACCGTGACTAGGCTGATCTCAGCAGCAGCAATTTAGGTGGGAGGTAAGGCACCAAGGCAACCACTAGGTAAGCTCTCCCAAGTAACAAAGGACGAAATAAAAGAACGGCACAACATGAAAGTGTCAAACTCGAGAGGTCAGATAGAATTCGCTGAACTGTCGAAACTGATAAAGAAGAAAGTAAAGGATATCCGAAATTATAACGTGGAAAAGATTGAGGAAGCAGTAATATACGGACGCAACAAGAAATCAGTGAGAAGAAAACTTGGCATAGGACAAGGCAAGATGTATGCACTGAAGGATAAGCAGGATAATATAATCAGCAATTTCGATGACATAGTAAAACAGCGGAATAATTCTATACGGACCTGTACAGTGCCCAGAGCAGCCACGCTACTTTCATTCGAAGTAGTGATGAAAAGGATACAGAGCATCCTTCTATATCTAGCGATGAAGTTAGAAGGGCCTTGAAAGACTTGATCAGGGGAAAAGCTGCCGGAAAAGATGCAATAACAGTCGATTTATTCAAAGATGGAGGAGATATAGAGAGAGACAGAAGAAAGGGGAAAGGCAGGGAGGTTAATCAGATGGGAAGACCTGGTTTGCTACGCTACGCTGGGGAGAGAGGGTAGGGAGAGTTGAAGTGACAGGAAAGTAGAGATAGAGAAAGAAAGGAGCACAGATACACAGATATATTCACTGCAGAGGAGATATAATGCTTGAAATGCTTGCGGCCCTTTATACGCAATGCCTCACGACTTCAAGTGTACCAGAGAGCTGGAAGAACGCTAAGATTATACTAATCCATAAGAAGGGAGACGTTAAATAATTGAATAATTATAGACCCCTTAGCTGGCTTTCAGTATTGTATAAATATTCATCAAGAAAATTTTGAATAGAATCAGGGCAACACTTGACTTCAGCCAACCAATAGAACAGGCTAGCTTCAGGAAGGGATATTCTGCGATGGATCATATCCAGGTCATCAATCAGGTAATAGAGAAATCTGCGGAGTTCAATCAACCTCTCAATATGGCTTTCATAGATTTTAAAAAAGCATTTCATTCAGTAGAGATACCAGCAGGCATAGAGGCATTGCATAACGAAGTACAGGAGGCATACGTGAATATATTGGCAAATATCTACAAGAATTGCACAGCAACCTTGGTTCTCCACAAGAAAAGTAGAAAGATACCTATCAAGAGAGGGGTCAGGCAAGGAGACACGATCTCTCCAATGCTATTCACTGCATGCTTAGAAGAAGTATTCAAGCTCTTAGACTGGGAAGGCTTAGGAGTGAGGATCAAGGACGAATATCCCATCAACCTTCGGTTTGCAGATGACATTGTCCTATTCAGCAACAATAGGTACGCATTACAACAAATGATTGAGGACGTTAACAGAGAAAGTGTAAGAGTGGGGTTGAACATTATTATGCAGAAGACAAAAATATTGCTCAATAGCCTGGCAAGGGAACAAGAATTCAGGATCGCCAGTCAGCCTCTAGAGTCTGCAAAGTAGTACGTTTATCTAGGTCAATTACTCACAGGGGACCCTGATCATGAGAAAGAAATTTTCAGAAGAATAAAATTGTGTTGGAGTGCATACGGCAGGCACTACCAAATCCTGACAGGGAGCTTACCACTGTCGATAAAAAGAAAAGTGTACAATCATTGCATTCTACCCGTGCTAACATATGGGGCTGAAACTTGGAGGTTAACAAAGAAGCTCGAGAACAAGTTCAGGACCGGACAAAGAGCCCTGAAACAAAAATGTTAGGCCTAACGTTAAGAGACAGGAAGAGAGCCGTGTGGATCAGAGGACAAACGGGGATATCCGATATTCTAGTTCACATTAAGCGGAAAAAATGGAGCTGGGCAGGCCATGTAATGCGTAGGATCGATAAACGCCGAACCATTAGAGTTACAGAATGCGTACCAAGAGAAGGTAAGCGCAGTCGAGGGCAGCAGAAAACTAGGTGGGGTGATTAAGTTAGGCAATTTGCAGGCGCAAGTTGGAATCGGCTAGCGCAAGACAGGGGTAATTGGAAATCACAGGGAGAGGCCTTCGTCCTGCAGTGGACATAAATATAGGCTGATGATGATGATGATAATTTCGCAAAAGCAACGCTTTTCCACAGACGGTACAGCATGGTCTATTCACTTCGTGGTAATCCAGGCGGGAGATGCATCCGTATATCTGGAGACAACGAGCGCAAACGACACATGGTGAAAATGTTTGAGTCCCATAGCGTCAAAGCACATTCACGAGACATCAATCGCAGCCCAGCCGCAGCGTCTATTCGCGAAAATAGAATGAAGACACATTGACCACTTTCATGAGCAGATCGGGCGGCTTTGTCGGCGTGGTTATTCCCGCTGATGTTGCAATGTACTGTAAGTCATTGAAAAATTATGTTGTGTCCCTTGTCATGGCTGCGGTGATATATCTCTATTATTTCTGAGGCCGGTTGTTCGTTGGGTCCGTGGCGCATTGGGCTTTGTATGCACTGAAGGGCTGCGATGGAATCACTAAAAACTGTCCATTGTTGCGGTGGTTCCTGATTAATGAAATCAAGTGCAGCACGGAGTGCCGCAAGTTCTGCGCCCGTCGAGGTGGTAACAAATGAAGTTTTTAGCTTTATTAGAATTGAATTCTCTAGATAGTCTAAAAATAGAGCCAAGAGTGCGCATACCCCGCATTGCAACGCGTTTAGTGTGAGCTGAAAAGTGCAAGGTTGTATCAAAAAGCACATCGAGATCATTGATCTCACGGACCTTGCCCAATTGTACAGAATCTACTCAATAAGAAAAAGAAATGCTCGCTGTTTTGGGGGTTAAAGTCATAACTTTGGTCTCAGCAGTACTCAAGGTGGGGTTATTATCTGTGCACCATTTAGAAAAAGACAACAGGTCAGACTGCAGGATGCGACCGTCATCAACAGTACGAATTGCCTTAAACATCTTGATGTCATCGGCATATAGAAGAATTCCGAATGGCGGAAAAAACGTCATTAATAAAAATAAGAACGTCAATAAGAACAGAAAGAATTCCATCAATAAATAAAAAGGATTGGTCCGAACACTGACCCTTGAGGGACCCCGCTATTTGCCATGTAAGAAGAAGGCGTTTGGTCGTTGACGTTAACAAACCATGATCTATCAATAAGATAACTCCGTAAGAGATTTACAGTCAACAGGTCGACACCCGATTGCGTATGCTTGATGAGAAGCAGTGAGTGGCTGAAAACATCAAAAGCTTTGCGGAGGTCACAATAAATGGTGTCAACTTGCCCCCTTTGGAGTACCGGCTAGGAGATCTGGGTATTGAAACTTGTGAGATTTTTGATAGTGCAGCGGCCGGTGAGGAATCCATGAAGATTCGGGATCAATGCATTCTTCACAGTAAAAGACAATATGTTGTGAAGAGCAAGCTCAAAAATTCTAGACGTGGCACAGAGAAGAGAAATTGGGCGATACTTTCAGACATCGGTTTTACAGCCAGATTGAAATAGAGGAAACACACGAGCAGTTTTCCACATGCGAGGGAAAGTGGAAGTATTCAGAGAGTTATTAAATATAGATGTCAATACTGTGGCAAATATACTGCCGTAAGTTTTTAAAATTGCGGAGGGGATGCCATCAGGGCCGCAGGATAGGGAAGGCTTCTAGCGCTTAAGACATTCGCTCATCAGCTTTTCATCAAACAACACAGAACTAGATGTAGGAGCCGTTGTGTGCTGCTGACTGACACCAGCGTTGAAACCGGAAGGTTTACATAAGGAAGAGAAATGGGCAGCAAAACAATCCACGACTACTTGGACTTCTACTCCTCTAGAGTCGAGCAGGCAAAAACACTCTTTGCGATTATTAGAGCGCTTGCGGATATACTTCCAAAATTTCGTTGGCCGCTCGGAGCCGGTCTTCTCCAAGAATGCAATATATGAGTCAAGATTCCTAATAATAATAACAACAAAAATAATGAATCAATCAACAAGCAATCATATATTTATCGTACCCAGAAACAACCATGCACAATTCTAGTTGTTTAAGTGCTGGCGCACTTATACATAGAAAAACAAATACAGCAAGGGAATATCAGTAAAAAAAGAAATAAAAATAATAATCTTCAAAAGAAAAGTGTACATACATGTAACAAGACGCAAAATGCATACATAAGAAAAAGGAGGAGAAGGGAAGTTAACAATATTTGAAACTAAGAGACAATTAACAACGCAAAGATCAGAGCAGAATAATGACAGCGAGTTGTGAAAAATATCGAGGTCGTGAAAGTGGGCGTTATAAAGACTCTGTATTCTGTGAACGTTTGAGTGTTGGTGGGGACACGCAGCAACAAGGAAAGGTCTGTGTTCTGTGGTGATATTGCGCGGAATACGAAACATGATACAACTGAGAAGTTCGGGGCACATGAGGATACGGTGAAGGAGTTCGAAAAGAAACAGAAGGTCAGCACGATTACATCTGCCGCGAAGGGCAATGACAATAACCCGACAGTGCTAGAGCAAGCTCCAGCGTCTGTGCTAGCAAAGCAGTGATAATATACGCTTAGAAACTTTTTCTAGGCCCGATATATAACGTCACTGTTCGATCTAGAGATGCCGTTCCAGACGACCTACGCGTATTCGAGTTGAGGAAGACAGATTGTTGTGTACAACTTGCGGAACGGTGTAGAAGAATTGAATTCTCTCGATAGTCTGCAAACAGAGCCAAGAGTGCGCATACCCCGCATTGCAACGCGTTAACTATAGTGTGAGCTGAAAAGTGTAAGATTGTATGAAAAACTACACCGAGATCACTGATCTCACAGACACTACACAATAGTACAGAATCTACCGAATAAGAAAAAGAAATGCTTGCTGTTTTGCGGGTAAAAGTCATGGCTTTGGTCTTAACAGCATTCAAGGTTATGCTATTATCTGTGCACCATTTAGAAAAAGAAAGCAGGTCAGACTGCAGGATGCGACAGTCATCAACAGTGTGAATTGCCTTAAAAATCTATATGTCATCGGCATATAGAAGGAATGAAGAATGCCGAATGACCGAAAGAACGTCATTAATAAATTTATTTAAAAAGGAGTGGTCCCAATACTGATCCTTGAGGGACACCGCTAGTTGCCACGTAAGAAGATGTTTGGTCATTGACGTTAACATAACATGATCTAGCAATTAGATAACTCCGCAATAGATTTACAATTGACGATTCAACACCAAAGTGTGTAAGCTTGATGAGAAGCAGTGAGTGGCTGACCAAATCAAAAGCTTTGCTGAGGTCACAATAAATGGTGTCAACTTGCCCCCTTTGGAGTACCGGCGAGGAGATCTGGGTCATCAAACTTGTGAGATTTGTGATAGTGGAGCGGCCGGTGAAGAATCCATGCTGATTCGGAATCAAAGCGTTCTTCACAGTAAAAGATATGTTGTGAAGAGCAAGCTCAAAAATATTAGACGTACGTGGCACAGAGAAGCGAGATTGGGCGATAATTTGAGACATCGGTTTTACAGCCAGACTTGAATACAGGAAAAACACGAGCAGTTTTCCACATGCGAAGGAAAGTGGATGTATTCAGAGAGTTATTAAATATAGGTGTCAATACTGGGGCAAATGTACTGCCGTAAGCTTTTAAAATTGCGGAGGGGATGCCATCAGGGCCACAGGATAGGGAAGGCTTCAAGCGCTTAAGACATTCGCTGATCAGCTTTTCATCAAACAACATGTTGGAGCCCTTGTGTGCTGCTGACTGACACCAGCGTTGAAACCTGAAGGCTTATATAAGGAAGAGAAATGGGCAGCAAAACAATTCGCGACTGCTTGGACTTCTACTCCTCTATAGTCGAGCAGGCGAATAAAAATTATAGGACTCTTAAGCGTCGCCTTTAAGAGTAGAACGTGATAGCGTTATCGGGACCCGTTCGCATCACATCGTTCGCACCCAGCGAGCAGGTTTCATTCACTGCAACACAGAACGTGGGAAAGCCAGCTTACAAAAACGAAGCTTACACCGATCCCCTTAAAGTCGGCTTCACTTTTAAACAGAAATGCATTGCTGGGAAGACGTTTCTCCAGGGGCAATATAAGTCATCTTATGCCCCTGACACACTGGCACTCTAAAGCCCTTTAGGTAAGGGGACATCTACTGGAAAGGCGTTCCAGCGCAGTGACGCACGACAAAGGAGTATCTCCCTCCCGGCAAAGTTCTGTTGTGGGAAAGAAGATCGGGCATTTATTTTCCAAGCGGGAAGGTGTACTCTCGCATACAGCGTGCACAACTCATCAATAGAAGAAAACCTGTTACATAACTACGGTGCCCCGCAAGTATTTTTTTTTTACTTTGGAAAATGTTTTGATTTTTAACGTTAATGAGATTTGTCGAACAGCGAAGATTTACTCTAGCTATACTCTCAAACGCCCGCACCACGTCGCTAGCGTCGCTATGTTAAATTCCGAATATGCGCATTATCATCAAAAATGAAAAAAAAAGATATGTTTTTAGGTTCTACAATCACTAGATGTAATCTACATGTGCAGCTTTTTGTAAATGATTTCTATCTTGCTTGTTTAACAAACAATGCTTTTTTTCTACGTTCAACTGAGGAACCAACTATAGAAGTTAGTGCGATGCCGTGTGTCATCGGCGCAACTCCTTTCTGCAAAGGGTCCTTCGGAGTAACAAAAAGGGTTTCCTGCGAAGGGCTTTACTTTTGCCCGTGTGACAGGGGTATTATATTAAAATGTGAAGGCCCTAGGACCTTTTTTCATTATTTCATGGATTGTTTGCTACTGCGCCGACGCGCGCGCGTGTCGAAAACGCATTTTTGACCTGCCGAGGATGCAAGCGCCATCTGGATAAGATTTTCGCAAGTATGCTACACGAGTGAGCCGGTGTTTTTATGGTAGAAATGCTGGCAAAAGAGGTTTGTGTTTGAGTTTCCTCGTAACTGAATTAGGTTTTCTCGTACAATCAAATAACACTCAAATAAATAATAATTATTAATGGCCTCTCTAGGGCAGGCACCATGTCATTCCTGGACGCAATGTAGCACTCACCGACTACTGGGTGAGCAGGCCTGCAAACAGTGCGGCCGATAGAGGCACACTGAGTTCCTTCTGCCGACGCTGCTGCCTTGAAGTTTATTGTGGTTGATTTCTGGACTTCGAGCTCACTCTTTGTATTCTTTTTACACATTCTTTGGAAATTTCGCATATTCAAGAAGCCTTCGAGTGAAGCCTTCCACGTCGGATTTGTCAAAGCAGTGCACTTGTTTGCATCGACATCTACAGCCAAAGATCGTTGTTAGCGTCAAATATTGGAGCGAAGGTACATCGCTGATATGAAATTATGTTAAAACGTAGCAAAACATGCATATCTGCGCATGTGAGCCGCGTTCCACCCTTAGACAAGTCAATATGAGCGGCCGAACTAAACAACATCAACTGTGATCCAGATACATATACTACGAGCTGTTCATTTATCACTGATTCTCGCTTTTCTTTAACTTCATCATACAGTTTGCGCGTGCTTTATTATAAAGCATTATTAGAGAAATCTGTGCTCGCATAAGCACTCATTTATAGGTCGTGTTGATCTCTCGCGAAAACGCGGGTGCCATCGCTGCTGCGCGAGACGGTTGTTTATGCTGCTTTACCGAATGCACCGTCTCTTGTTACCCGTTTGACACAGAGGTAAACAGTACATTACTGGAATTGAGAAGTGTGTAAGCATAACAACACGTACAAACCCACCCATCTACTTAGCGAAAGCGACCGACAGCCTACGGGTACGGTGACGTACAAGTGTTGGCACAACTAGCGCTGTGTCGCCGCTTACTGTGTACGCGCCGTGAGAAGTGAAGAGTCCTGGATTTCAAATCAGTAAAGCCAGAAACGAACAATAAATGCAGTTTCCTTCGGCCTAACTGCTTACATTTCAGTTCAGGTGCGTCGGTAGCAGGTGCAAGAACTCGAAGCGCCAGGCCTAACGTTCGCTGAACATGATCAACATTGGCTCACACTTCATGTGCTCGGCATGGGAGGGATGAACCTTGTGAATTTCAACTCCCGCAGGCATCTTTGACCCATTTTGAGCACGAATAATACAATTATATATACAAATGTGTATATTATACGATCATATATGCAAGCGAAGGCGCTGTGGATATACCGCGTTGTTGGTTCGACGGCCGGTCGCGCAGGGTTCGGTCGAACGATGGTCGGCACGCTGATTTTGTCGGTGCCGTCGACAAGAAAGCCCGTCACAGTACAACTCGCGCTCGTCGGCTGCGTCGTTGGCGGCCTGGTATGACAAGATGGTCTCAGCGACCCAGACCATTCGTTGGTGTGAGCGTCTTGTCCGTCTCGTGTCGACCAAGTTTTACCGCGCCTTAAACGAGTACGTGAACTCAGGTGCGCGATGCCGCCACCAGCAACTGAGGACCCACGCTGCAAGAAGATTTCGCTAGCAACGTGATGATTTTAAGAGTCGCCCAAGTGTAGCGCAGGGGTTTTCCGTTAAATTTGCCAGCCATCAATGAAAGGCGGCAACTACTTGGCTCAGGGTGTATCCGGAGTGGTCCGGATGACACACTAGTTGCTTTCTGTTTTAAATTGGAGTTGCAGTTACGCTGCGAACGTTTTCGGCACCGCGTCGCCGTCGCGGCACCAGTGGAATTTCAACGCGGTACACGGCACGAGTGTTTGCAGTAGCGCGCGTCCGAGCGCCTTTTTTTTTTTTTCGGGGGATCTTTCCTCGAGACAGGGCCGCGCGGCCGCGCGCGCGTCCCTTCCAAAACGTTTCGCGACTAATCCGCTAGGGCAGGGCGCATGCACCGTCGCGCCGTGAGAAAAGCGGATTGTACATCGTATGAAGTCAAGAGTTGGACGGAAACCCGTCTGGTCGGGAATATGCATGACAATAATTAAAACGGACACGTCCGAAAGACAGCAGCACGTACCAACGCCTCGGGAGGAACCCTACCCCGAAGCTGCAACGGGATTTTCAAAAGCTTCTTTCGGACGTGTTCCGCTGCGTTATGCCGCAACACAAGGCCCTCTACTACTCTCTTCTCTGCCATAATGGTTCTGCGCCGGCCTTGTACGGACTGCCCAAGATTCATAAACCAGAGGTACCAATGCGCCCCATCGTGGATTACTCCCGCTCCCCCCTCCACAGACTGTCCGATACCTGCATCGAGTGCTGCGACCACTGGTGGGAAAGAACGCCACGCACGTCCGTCACTCCGGTGACTTCATAGACAAGGTACGGGACATTGCCCTCGAAGAGGACGACATCCTTGTGTCTTTTGACGTTCAGTCCTTGTTTACCAGCATACCTACGGGTTTGGCAGTCAATGCTTGCGTCTCAGCCCTCGAATCTGACGCAACGTTGCGCGAGCGTACACTTATTGACGTACCAGATTTGAGGCGACTCCTGAGATTCTGCCTCGAGAACACATACTTCACTTTCGAGGGCTCCTTTTACAGGCAGGTACACGAGACAGCAATGAGTGCTGCTGTATCAATTACGGCAGCAAATCTCACGATGGAATGGCTTGAACAACGTGCACTCAATTCGTTCAGCCTTGCACCCAAAACCTTTCTACGATACGTGGACGATTGCTTCAGCATAATCAATAATGAGGCGCTGACTGCGTTTACAGCACACTTGAATGGCATGGATGAGGCAATCAAGTTTACCGTAGAGGAGGAGCAGCATGGCCAGCTTCCTTTCCTCGACGTCCTCGTCAAACACGAAGGAAATAGCTTGTCCTTCAGCGTATACAGAAAGAGTACCCACACGGGTCGCTATTTACATTTCAATTCTGTTCACCCTGCCTCCCACAAGAGATCCGTAGTCGCCTCGCTTGTGAACCGTGCGAACAGGGTCTGCAAAAAACCAGAAAACTTATCTGCCGACATACAGCACGTGCATGGGGAACTCTCAAGAAGCGGCTACCCTGACTCGTTTGTGCACTCCGTGGAACGTCAGCTAACATTTCCAGCACGCACCGATAGCACGCGTCCTAAGAAGCGTGCTCCTGTGCCGTATGTCCCTGGGATCAGCGAGCACTTGGCGCGTGTTCTACGCCCCTACAGTGTACAGCGGTGAGCACTGTTAGGGTGAACACGCGAGCGCGTGGCCGACGGCACTATCAGCGCCGCGTAACAGCCATCGTTGGAAACATTGCACATGCGCAGCATGTGCTTTGCGAAACACTCTTTCCACCGCGCGCATCACGTCATCGATACGCTTGTTCGTCGTCTGCTAGCCGCATTTTTTGTTCGCTGAGCTGATACCTTCTGCATTTCAAGGTCCATCTGGATTGAAGATTGGCGCGTGAAGGAAAAAAGTGAGTGTAAGAGGGATAATTATTAAACTTTTTATTCAAGAAAATTGCACTTTTGCAATTCAAGTTAAACAAGACCATGAGAACAAATATAAAAACATGAGCAAATCTAATAGCGAGTCATGTGACCACTTACAGCAACGACTACAGCTATTCTGGACGGTAACGAGTCGTAAAGTGATCGAAGATATTCCCGATCGGCTTTCAGCCTTTCCCACTCGTTGCTGACTTGCGCCCACAACTGGTCCGAAGTCGCGGAATAAAGGGGCTTCCTTGCCAAAGAAGCTTTCAGACGGCCCCACACGTTTTCTATCACATTCAGGTCCGCTCCTTTCGGAGGCCATTCCAGTAGCTGCATGTGCTGCTCCGCCTGGAACTCTTTGACAGCCCGCGCCGTGTGTATCGGTGACCGGTCCTGTTGGAACAGGTAATCACCGTCTGGGAATAAACTGCTCGCATATGGCAACAGCACATTGTTTAAAATGTTGCAGTATTGTTCCGACGATAAGTGTCCACGTATACGTTGCAGGGGCCCTAAACCATATCTTGAAACAGCACCCCACACGTTCACACTCGATCTCCCACTGGCAGAAACACCTTGCACGTTGTCCGGGTCGTTCCTGCGTGGCATTGTGACGTTAACTAAAACAATTGCTTTTCAAAGCAGGAAGTTTGCCTCACCGTGTGCCTGGTAGTCTCCAAACACGCAATCTTTGGTCTTGTCGCGTCGAAAACGTCGACTCATCCGAAAAGATGACGCGACCCCACTCTTCTGATGTCCATGCTTCGTGCAGCTCAGCGAACTGCCGTCGTGCGTCCTTGTTTGCCGCCGTTAGTAGTGGCTTCTGCGCTGCGACGCGACTGCGAAGGCCCGCAGTACGCAGGCGACGTCGAACAGTGGTGTCCGAAACGTCCAAATCCAAGTCCTCGCGTATTGCTGGGGCTGGCAAGAAAGGGTTACGAACAGCAGCTGCAACTATGAGGGCGTCTTCATCGTCTGTGGTAGCTTTAGGGCGGGGCGCGCGGGGTGCATCCTGAATGCGACCTTCATACTTGTAGGCTTGAATTATCCTGTTCACAGTCTTCAGGGGCCTATTAACTAAAGCGCCAATATACCGCTGGGAATAACCTTTCAGGGAAAGATCGACAATTGAGCGCCGTTCATCATCGGGAACCCTAGCCATAATACGATCTGGCGACAGAATGAACGGCTGCGAAAGATGTTTGGTTGTTTTATATACGGCGTTGCATGCACAACAACTTTGAAGGGAACGAATAGACACACCCCCATAGATATACAAGTTTTTTTGTCTTGTTCTGTTCAAGCACAGATGTTTAAAGAAATCTTAAAATGCAGGATGCATGGGCTTAGAAAACAAAAATGCGGCTAGCAGACGACGAACAAGTGCATTCATGACGTCATGCGCGCGGTGGAACAATTATTTCGCGGAAGGCGTGATGCGCATGCGCAATGTTTCCAGTGATGACCGTAACGGGGCGCTGACAGCGCCGTCGGCCACGCGCTCGCGTGTTCACCCTAACAGTGCTCACCGCTGTACAAGTAGCGCATGTTCCTTCAAAAAAGTTGAGACACTCCCTTGTAAACATAAAAGACAAGCTACCAAAAGAAAAATTCCAAGGTGTTGTCTACAGCATCACATGCGCAGACTGCGATCGAAGTTACGTCGGCGAGACAGGCAATTTTCCGCAAAGACTCAAGCAACACATGTATGATGTAAGAAAGAAGCACGTAACTACAAATGCTCTGGCCGAACATGCAGAAGCGACTCGTCATGAAATAGACTGGGACAACGCAAAGATAACAGAAAAAGAAAAGGACTGGACTTCTCGGCTTTTGCTTGAATCCCTGACAATTCAGACCACCGAACACACACTTAATCGCAACGACGGCAACTTTCCCCACGTGTACACACATTGCTTACGTCACATCTTAAAGCCTACATAACCATACCATTTCCGCTTTCAACTTCATTGTGAACAAGGCTCCCGTGCGGGAGCCGAAACGTCTTATTATATTTTTTCAACTTTCGTGGTCGGTGTCCGTTTTAATTATTGTCATGTACATCGCATAGTAAGTCCTCAAAATTAAAAAAAAACTAGTTTCGGTGTAATAATAAAGCTAAAACAGCTTTTGTAGCAATAGCTACATTACGCCAGGTTTTCGCCTCTTCGCCGTCGCCACACTTTGAGCCGTGGCCGCGTGACGTCACACCACCGGCAACGTCGCCTCGTCGCGGTCGCCGCGCGGCCACCGTTCCAGCCGTTGGACGCTCGCTGCAGTTTTACCCATTGGTTGACCACAACGTCTCTGCTTTCTTAGTCTGGTGGGAAACCACTAAGTTTATTAACAACATGTCTAACTACAAGCGAAGTCTAAGCGCAGCCGGGGGTCTGTGGCTATCGCTACTCGACAAGGTTTAACCAGAGCTAAACCACAGCCAATATTTTGACGTGGTGTTTCAGCAGAAGATAAATCATTGTGACAGACGGAACGGTGCTAGCCAGGCGCGTCTTCATGGCTTTCCGGCTCTCCGAAAACGATGCCAATCCGAAGTCAGAATATACCGGCATTTCCATGGATACCAGAGCGCAGCGGCGCCAGTTTTCCCTCTTGGATATAGTGAGAAACTCTATGGTTGTCGTGATGTCACCAGGGTGCACCTGGTGAAGTCAATGGGCGCGACGATGTCGATTGGTCGAGCAAGAACCTACGACTTCTGGTTAGTCTGCTAGAGGGGACGCGCGCTCCCTGCTCTTCCTCGTCGTGTTGCTCGCTTGTGCGCACCTGCGAATCGGTGATTACAGCGCGCAACGCAAGTGCCAAATAGATCGCGTTCCAACACAGTCGTGCTAAGCGGTCTGATTAGCTGCGCAAACAGAGTGCGACAGTGTTGGCCTTTCTAGACGTGTGCGCAACACAAGGTCCATAGCGGCACGCTTCGCATTAGCACGGGCCGGCACGGCAGCAACAGCGGGTAGCCGAGAAGCGCTGAGTCGCGGCCACGGAGTGGTCGCGGCTAAGGCCCGTCCACGTTACCGGCACAGTAACTCGCCGCACGCCGTTGCTATTCGCGGGCCGCCGTTCGACGGCGGTTTTGCTCGCAAACGGCGCGATTTCTTTGCCGTAGAGAGGATGAGACCGGGGCCCATTTGTGCGGCAGCCTCACCGCCGGTCGTCGCTCGACGGCGCCGATATCGTCGCTACGCCTTTTCCGGTTCACTTCAAAGCTAAAGCGGACGGCGTTTCGGAATGAATTACCGACACTCACAAGCCGCAATATTTTCTTACCGTTGTTATCGCTCTTCGCAATAATTGTACACAAATACGAAAAATACGCTGATATTATCGGCGCCGTCGGCTGCGATGCGAGTACAGCCGAGCCGGTCGTTTCCCGTCGGTAGCCGTGCACTGCAGCTGAGCTCGACAAGTATCGGAGCTCTCGCTCATGTTAAACGTTTGACACTGAATGTCGTTTTATTGCGATAGCAATTATATGTACACTTCAACCGGATTTCTGCCGTCGGCGTCGCCGTCACCGTGAGGTTCCGTATAAAGTCCAAGGGCGATAAAGTCGTCGCCGCGTGCTGTATTCCCCCGTGCGCTATCACGGAGAGCGAACGCACGGCGGAAAGCAAACGCGACCGTCGCGCGAAAGGCCGTGGGGGTAGGGGAGGCAGGGAGGCGGGGCGACGCTACGCTCCGGCACGAAATGCGTATATTGCAACCGGGCGCAAGGGGAACTGGTCACTCAATCTCCCACGCGAAAGCAAGAAAGCGGGAAGGCAGCGCGGGAGGGAAGGGGGGGGGGGCAGCTTCTACTCTGCCAACAACTTCGTTTGTACTTTGCCCGGCTGTGGCGGCCGCCCGCACCGTCTCTTATCTCCACACGGCTCTGACCTTTGTATGCCGCTCAGTTTGTATGCCTCCGCCCCTGCGGCGGCTGCGCTTGCTGCCAGCGTTTTGACAGTCGTTGTCTGCGGTCTTTCAGTGTGATCTATTCATGTTTACTTGTGCGCGCTGACACCACGCTTGTTAATTCAGTTAGTAAGCGAATGTGTCCAAGTTTATGCAGCCGATAAAACTACTATCCCTACTCCGAATAGCTCTCTACTAATTTGCTATCGCAATTGTGCTTCGCCTTTTGGGCGAAACTGCGACATTTTTCATGAAATGTACAATTTATGCATCACTTTACCTAGCGGAAATGATTTTGCTTGGAACAGAAGCTACAGCGGATGTTTTCGTCACCGGTAGCGGAGGCGCGCAGCTTCGCGGTCGTCGATTGGCCCGTCGATCGTTCTGCGGACGGTGCGCCGGCCGAACTGCCGTCTACTTTAGACACCTCTCGCGCGGCAGACGGCACTGTGGACCGGTACGCCGTCGGTATATTTGCCGCTAGCGTGGACGTGCCTTAACCGGAAGTGGACAGTGTTTTGAGACGCGTGTTGGCGATGACGTATGTCACGTGACATTTGGAGGAGCACTCGGCGAGGAGGAGAGACCAGCTGACGAGGAGAGTAGCGAAGGAAAGAGCGAAACGAGCGATAACCGTGTTTCGATCATCAAACGCTTGCGGCTACGTGTTCGTTGTAGACTCGTGCACAACTGCAACACCACAACTTAATTTCAGCCTCTGGATGGTTTAGGGGCCCTCTAAAGGTGTACTCCTGTAGCCGTAACGCCCAGTGACCAAGCCTTCCTCTCGTCACTGATCCTTCAGTGATGAGAGGAATGGTGGTTCGTGACGACAGAAAACGTGCTACCGTATAAGTAAGGGCGGAATTTTGCCACAGCGCAGACTACAGCGAGGCTTTCTTGCTCAGTTATCGAAAAATCCGCTCCGACGGCAAGGCGGCTGGCGTAGGCAATGACACGGTCCTGATCTTTTTGACGTTGGGCGAGGACTGCACCTATGCCATTCTGTTAAAGTATCTTTTAACAATTTCTTGTTTGAAAAACAAAGGAACATGGCTATAAAACGAGGAAAGGCACGAAACATTGGTAAGTGCTAATTGCAGGTTTAAATTCTGAAGTCTTCGGAATTCTTACGAATCCGTCTATTTTAATTTCTTTAACTGCCACTCAAGCAAGTTAGCGCGACACCATAGTGCGGTTACGTAATAAATATTCAGCGTTCATCTCTTCACGGATGATTGAGTTATGTACAGAGAATTTCTAAAAATGGCAAAGACATTAGAGTCCTTTCTGACCTTGACGCCGTAACTAATTGGTGTAACGAATGTCTCATGGAAATAAATGCTAATCAATGTAAATTTATGCGCGTGTCAGGGAATACTTAAACTTTATTCTTTATCCATACATAAACCACAGCGCCATTAAGGCATTATTCGTGCGGCAAACATTAACATCGTTTCAGTACACCACATCCGAAGGCAGTGAATTCCAAGCAACAATGGTTCTTAGAAAGAAAGTCGCAGTTTCACCCGAAAGGCGAAGCATCGATTGCGCTAGCAAACTAATAGACAGCTATACGAAGGATAGTAGTTTTACCGGCCGTGTAAACTTGTAAACATAGGCATACTAACTAAATTAACACGCATGGCGTCAAACGCGCACAGGCAAACATGAACGCATCTCACTCGGTGACCACGACACTAAAACTCGCCGTCAGAACGCTGTAGCGAGTAAGCGCGGCAGCAGCAGCGGGCGAATTGACCTTCGTCCTGCCGCTCGCATCAATGCGAACTAAGCAGCGAAAACACAGCGCAGGGAAGGACTCTGCCCCCGCCGCAGATGACTTTCAAGATGAAGCGCGCGGCGTGGTACGCGGCCTCCCCCGCATGCGCGCGCCCACCGGAGCCTTGCGACCCGGTGGGCTCGCGCGATCGCTTGTGCGGCGCGGAGTGCCCCCTCCCACTTCCCCCTCCTTCGAGAGCATTGCACGCGACTTGAAGACGGGGCGCTTCCTTCCCACATCGTTCGCTTGCTTGCGGGAGACTGAGCCGCGACGGCGCGGAGTGCCCCCCCCCCCCCTCCTTCCGGAGCATTGCACGCGACTGGAAGACGGCGCGCTTCCTTCCCACATCGTTCGCTTGCGTGCGGGAGACTGAGCCGCCATTGCCGGCTCACCCTCGCACGCTTTCACTCGCACATAGAGCATACGGCACCCGGCGACGATTTTATCGCCCGTGGACTTTATACGAAACCTCACGGCGACGGGGACGGCAGAAATGCGCCTGGAGTGTCCATGTAAAGATCGCAATAAAAAAACATTCAAAGTGATCAGACCTGGAAAGGTACGGCCTAACTTTAAGTGGACTTTACGCAAGAAAACATAATGCGGGGCCTTCTCTTGAGCAGACTCCCGTATGATTATGGAAGATACAATAAAAAAATGTCGCAGTATTGCCCGAAAGGCGAAGCATCAATTGCGATAGCAAATTAGTAGACAACTATACGAAGTAAGAATATTAGTATTATCCGCCGTATAAACTTGTAAAATTCGCTTACTAAATAGGTGACCCGTAAAATGAGCAAAAGCAGGGAATTATGGGGCGCGCCATCTGCTAGCAGCTTCCGGTTCGACGGACGACGCGGCGGCATCGGCGGCATGCCCGGCGCACGTGTTGTTCTACGCGGTTTCAACTGTCAGTCGTGCGAAGGTTTCCGTCCGCTTTGTCGACCAGCAATGTCGTACCATTTGATGCAGCTGATTTCTAGGTTTCAGTTCACTCTGGGCGCGACGGTGACGAGCCAAGAAAGGCAAGGATACACTTTTATCCTTGGATACGCTCTGGTTTTCGTTTCGGCCACCTTTCTTTTTTATTACAGGTTTAGCTCTACGACATTTGCCGCTACTTGGAGGCATCGTCACTGACTGCTCTGCCTGCGGGTCAGTCAGACAGATGAAAAAGTAATCTTTATACGATAATTTATCAAGCGTATATAAGCAGATGATGACTATGGCAGCCTGGTAAATACTGCCCTGTGATCGTCGCTGCGACCGATATCGTCAGTTATGGCGCAGCTAGCGTAATTAGAAAATAAAGTGCACCTGAAGATGTTTGAAAACTGCGCGGTGTCAACGGCATTTCTTGGTCGAAACTCGAGGTTCATTTGAACTGGTAATACACCAAACATGAGGACGAATAGCAGACACGGACAAGCGCTGACTTCCAACTAATTATTTTATTGACAGACATGCCTTACATATGCATGTGAAGGAACAGATACAAAGAAATGCATATAAAAAGCATGTGTGTCAATAAAATAATAAGTTGGATGTCAGCGCTTGTCCGTGTCTGCTATTCGTCCTCGTGTTTGTTGTCGCGCTGTGTATTACCAGTATGAATAACCAACTAGCCCAGTCAACCAGCTTAATAAGTTATTTTAAGTGGCAGATAGACGTTTTCGCTTTTTTGTCAACAAGATGGGGAAATGGCCATATCGCTCATCTCAATATCCACCGTGCACAATGCGCCGATCCTATTGATAACATGCCAAACGAATCACTGACGAAGCTCGCAAAGAAATAGAATCGTGTCATTATCCCAGCCTTATAGTGTCACACAGAAGCCTCTTATCAAACTTTCATTCCTAGGACTTCGAAAGAATGGAACCACCTTCCCGGTTGGTGGTCGATACTGAAGGCAACGCGCGAAATTTTGTATCGCCATAGGAGATACCATTAGTCCAGGATGCGAATGACCTTATTTTATCTGCTGCATTGTGGTGCATGCATTTTCCTGTTGTTACATACTCCCTTGCTAATAGCCATGGTCTAGATGGTAAGAAAATAAAATTAATAGAAAATTTGTCATGTGATCCGCATTATGCACGCGAAATTACTTATTGATTTTTCTGTGTAAATATTACCTATGCCTTAAACATACACAGTTTAACAAAGAAAACACGTTTACATTTATATATTCTTCATCTTCAATTCGACTGCCTGCCGCGTCCTAAGTTATCGTAACTTATAAGTTACACTTACATTCATTCCCAATCAGCCCCAAGTGCGTCTCCCCTGTGGAATTTCAATCTGAGCGAGACGATTCGCCAGACGCGATGCTCGCGCCACGTCACAAACATCAGCAGAAACTCTTAGAGCGAAACCGAGATTCGCGACTATATTTGAATTGTGCCGCGAATTCTACGTAGCCTCTAGTTTACGAGCGATTCTACCATGCGGCGGGAGCAGTAGATGCAAGGTAGTGTCTCTGTATATGCTCACTAATACAAGGTAGACGCGGGTAAAATGTAATAATGTTACATTTAGATTCATTCCCAATCAGCCCGAAGTGCGTCTGCCCCTTGGAATTTCGATCTAAGCGAGATGATTCGCCAGACGCGATACTCGCGCTACGTCACGAACGCCAGGAGAAACTCCTAGAGCGAAACCGAGATTCGCGCCTATATTTGAATTGAGCCGCGAATCCTACGCAGCCTCCAGTTTACGAGCGATTCTACCATGCGGCGGGAGCAGTAGATGCAAGGTAGTATCTCTCTGTAAATGCTCACTAATGCAAGGTAGACGCGGGTAAAAGGTAATAGAATAAGGTTGAGCGGGCCGGATGGCTTTTTCCCGCTGAAGTGTCGCGTGTGGAAAAATTGTACGAGGGCGCTGCGAGCGAACTGGATTGGTGCGGAAACACGCTCAGCGGCATATTAATACGAAGGTTACTATGTCTCACTGATTCGTCCGTGAGCGCCGAAAACGCACTGCAGGAAAGCCAATTTAAACAATGGAACGATCTGCGCACACAATAGAATAACGGCTGCGCATCTGCGCAATCAATAGAACAACGGCGCACGCCATACGTATCGTAGAATACTACAATTCACATTCGCAGTTGTACCGATGAGAACAATGGGAAATGTAACGCCACGCTACCCAGACGAACTGTATATATCTACATTGTATTGCGCGCGACACGCAATGCATTCCCGGCCGTCACCATGGGTAGGCCGCGGGTGCAGCAGCATGGCAGAAGAGGCTGCCGTGCGCGATCGTGCCCGTAAGGCCGATCCCGTATATCGGCAACGGCAGAGCCTCTGACAGTCTACCACAGCGATCACAAGGCAAATGTAGAGCGTTCACTGTGCAAGCGTAGAGTCGTCCGTGAAAGTGTGACTGTGTGCGTGTAATCAACGGCTCCGTGATCTAAAATATAGGCTATGTAACTTAATGAAATGTGTCTTCATTCAACTTCAACGTTCAAAAAATACAATCGCAAACAAGCAATCAAATCACACATGGGTCGCATCGGGTCACTCAGCAATTCTTGGGTTCGTTGCGTGGCCGTTCGCTTTGAACTTTGACTTTGATTCAGTTTACATGGGAGAAAGCTTCGCAATCTACCACCTTTCTTTAAGGGGCTTTGATTATTAAACGTGCTTTCTCTGCGGGAGCTGAGACAGATTGCGCACACACGCTTTTAAAGTAGTGCTTTATTTCAACTGCACATGTATACTTACACCATTTAGCTATATATATATATATATATATATATATATATATATATTTTTTTTTTTTTTGAGGCACGACGTTTTCAATTTTGCTTTCATTGGGAAGTGCGTCGTCTGCTAGCGAGCGCAATTCATTGCGCGTTTATGTTGTAGAAAGTTTGTACAGTACATTTTAAATGTCTTTAGTTGCTATGGTGCGCACATGACTCTTGTTGGCCGTTACCAATGGTAATTAAGCCCGGTTAACTGCTATCTTCTGTATGGTTTTCTAAAAGTAACACACATTTCTGTCACAGTAACAATTAACCGATAAGCAACGTGAAGCTACGTAGGAAAATTGTATCGTGTTGTTTCGTGCCCCCGTCTTGTTGGTAGAATAATAAAGAGCAGGGACAATAATCGAAGAAAACACTATTATAGGGAAATACGCAAGGTTTATTAAATGCGTGGCGCGAAGAGGAGAAGTGGATGACTAAACTTCTCGGTGAATCAAAGGGTGCAGAGACATATTCACGACATATATATAATAAAAACATTATCAGATACTTAAAATGCACTAACTGAAAAAGGGAAAACTCTCGACCGTAATAAGCTTGCTTGCAAAATCAAACAAACCACCACCATATCTTTCTTCATGGTGGTGCCGTGAAATCTGCCGCACCTACCGGAAAGCGTATATGCAGGTTCTTGCACCTTTGCTGCTATTTCCACATCAATCGCCCTTTTGGAGGAGGTTGTTAAGCGGAAACACTGTGTTCGACTTCAACCTTAGACTTTGTAGCCTAAGTACTTCTATAAGCTATCCGAAACAGGCGCGCCTGAAAGCAGGCAAGGTCTAATAGCGACATTATAGCAAAGCATGAGTGTGCAAACATTTGGGTTTTCGAATAAACCGACGCGAAGCTCATCACTTCATGAACGAGCCCGGCGGAAGCACCTGCGGTCATTTTCGGCGAACGTGCGATCCGGGCTGGCGACGGCCAGGCCGCGGTGGTATTCGGGGATTGTGTCTTTGCAGGGCTTTATCGCTGGTGGCTCCAGCGAGCTCTCATTATCCCAATGACACCTGCTTCGGAGGAAAAAGGATTCCTGGGAAAGCGCCGATGGTGCCCCGGCTGTGTTAATTGTGCACTGCCAACAATTATCCACAGAAGAGGCACACTCTTAGGAGCGCGCACGGCTGCTTCGACCTAGCAACAGCCTGTGGCTGGAGACCTTGTCACGGTTAGAACTTGAGTCAACTACATTTCTAGTACACACTATAGATGGAACCAGACCCACGTGGACCAATGGGCTTTCGTAGAGAAGGAATCACGGCAATGATTACCCGCCGGGGTGGCTCAGTCAGCTAAGGCGTTGCGCTGCTGAGCACGAGGGCGCGGGATCGAATCCCGGCCCCGGCGGCCGCATTTCGATGGAGGCGAAATGCAAAAACGCCCGTGTGCTTGCGTTGTAGTGCACGTTAAAGAACCCCAGGTGGTCAAAATTAATCCGGAGCCCTCCACTACGGCGTGCCTCATAATCAGAACTGGTTTTGGCACGTAAAACCCCAGAAAGAAGAAGAAGAACGGCAATGATTAGACGCTATTATGGAGAACAGTGGTAGCGAAATTACATTACCTATGTACTTAGACTTTATCGGGGAGACTGAGAAGTAAAGACCAATGTAATCTCTACGGTTGGTCTGGCGATCTTCTTCAACGTGCCAGCAAGTGAAATGAAGTGGAAACACGTTAGTCGCATCGAATGCAATTTGTTATTCAGATCGTATTCGATTTCTGAATTCACTATTGAAAATGATCGAATAGTCTTTTATATTCGAAAGTAACGCATAAGAGCACTTTGATGTCTTGAGGGCCAGTGACCGATGCAAGTGAGGACTGTTCTCAATACTTTTGCTGCAGAGTCGCGGCTGTTGGGCAGTGGCGCTCTGGTTCCTGAGCGAATTCAGCCACGGGTGTTGGTAACTTCTACTCAAAAATTTCCTAGCTGTCATTCAATATAAATGCCCCCTTTTGGGGCAGCCTGTAAATCTACTAACTCGATTCAGGCGAGGAAATTGTTTTTGGACAGTCTCACCATGTTTGAATCCCGTTAAATCTGAGTGGTGAATGTGGTAGCACACTTAACGTTTTGAACGAACAAAGCAGATCTGCATATATCTACATCAATATTTTAAGCTGCGCAATTTGGTGCGCATTCATCTTTCGGTTCGTGCAGCTCTCACAAAGACTGGGACAAAGAGAACAAATGCAATGGACATGCGTCAATAACAACTATGTTTTCTGTTTCTTTTTTTGCAAATAATCGTATATAGATGCGTAAAACAACATCAGCAGAAGAACAGAATGATACGACATCCAAAACATTGCACATGAATGCATCATTGCCTTATCGTGGTTATCACAATATACACGTGCTAATGAGGTACCTAAACTCAACATCACTCATGGCAATGGACGGCAGGCTAACACAACCCTCTCCAGTGAAGTTGAGTTTACGTACCTCGCTAGCACATGTAAATTCTAATAACCACAATAAGGCAGTCATGCATTCATGTGCAATGTGTTGGGTCTCGTAGCTGTCTTATCTTCTGTTAATGTTGTTTTATGCACATATATACGAGCGTTCTAAGAAGACGTAAAAAAAAAAAAACATTGCAGTTTCGCTCGAAAAACACAGCATCGATTGGAATAGAAGGGTGTAAGATTGGGCTTGTTGGTAAAACATGCTTTAATGTCAGGTTAACAGCGCAAAGCCACCAGAGGGGACAGAAGCGAGAACAGAGCGCTGAACTTGCAACAGTTTATTTTATTTTCAGAAAGCATCGCTATTTATACATTATATCGGACAGACGGGCCCGCTGCATAAATGAAAGGCTGAAGGAACACAAGTACAATGTAGACAGCGCCAAACAGGGATGGCTTTCTGCCCACTGCTGCGCATGTGGATGCAGGCAAATATTCAAGAAATGTAGTATCGTCGCAATACACAGAGACCGTGTTACACGTGAGATAATCGAAGCGGGGAAAATTCTACGTTTAAAGGATGGTTGCGTCAGTACCCCCTCTGTCGCTCTCAGTGACATGGAGATCAATTTCCTCGGGCTATCACCACGTTGAATTTTGTGTGGTTTTGTCGTGGGGTTCTGCGCACGGTTGGTGTGCTATTGTGCGACTGTATAAATAGCGAAGCTTTCTGAAAAGAAAATAAACTGTTGGAAGTTGAGCGCTCTGTTCTCTCTTCTGTCCTCTCTGGTGGCCTTGCGCTGTTAACCCAACTGTAAAGATTGGAATAACAAAGTAGTGGACAGCCTACGAAGTAAGGATACTAGTTTTATCGGCCGTATCAACTTACAAGCATAGGCATACTAACTAAATTAACAAGCATGGTGTCACGCGCCCACAAGCAAACATGTGCACTTCGCACTCGACGACCGCGGAAACTCGCTGTCAAAACGCTGAAGTGAGAAAGCGCGGCAGCAGCAGCGAGCGAACTGGCCTTAGTGCTGCGTCTCGCTTCAACGCGAACTAAGCCGCGAAAACACGGCGCATGGTAGACTATGGCCCCGTCGCAGATGGCTTTCAAGATACAGCGGCCCGGGTAGCCGCTCGGGCCGCCCGAAGTAGAAGGCGTCCCCTTCCCTGCCCTCCCCCCGGATCCGTGAGCGCTGTCCGCTGCTCACGGTCGGCTGCAGCGGAAAGTGCACGATTTGCGGGTCGGCGACCGTGCTGAAGATTTGCTTGGCGAGCGGCGTCCTGCTGCGGAGTCGCTTCGGCAAAGGAACGATTGGGCCCGGCTCTGTATTGACTTAGGCAGCGACGCGCTCAGCTTAAGGAGTACAAGAGGCAAAGTTCGCAGCCTGCGCCGCGACCGCGCGATGGCATTCTGCTTCACGCTGGCGTTTCTCTCGCCGGAAAAAAGCGAGATTCGGAAAATCCTTCTTGATTGTCCGTTTTAGGACGTCCCAGAAGTACACCCCTTCCCAGCAATGCAAAAACACATGATCTAAGGTTTCAGGTTGCTTGCAAATCAAGCAGTGTGAGCCCCATGGTACAAGGAGGCCACGTTCTTCCATGAATGTTTTCACTCAAAGTTTTCCTGCGTGTAGCTTAAAAAAGAATATTTTTACCCCAGTAGGCACCTCGATATTTTTCACATGTTTGAGGACATCCTGTCCTGGTCCTCCACTGTATACCACTCTGTACAATGGCCCTGGAAATACAATGCCGCATACATCTTTATATAATGTCTTTCTCTTCACGCCACTTAGATAATCTAAAGAAAAACGCACTGAAAGAAAGCGCACACTATCGACAACTTCAGTTTCAGTTTTTGTTTTTCAGTTTCGGTTTATTATCCATTCAATACATTGATTCTGTAAAAAATACTATACAAACGAGGGTCCCAAAGTCAAAGACTGTAAAGGAACCCTCGGTTCAAATTAAAAAAAAAATGTATACAAGGCATGGGTTAAAGCAGCAAAGTTAACAACGTTGAAGGAAGACAAAAGAACGCGCAAAATACAATACAATGGTAAGATACAAAAAACCATGAAATGCCTCTATCAAGAGGCGTAATTATACAGAACAACATATTATCGGGCATGAAACTATTTACAAAAAGTAAAACACTTCAATTCATGTTTGAATGTATTTAAGGATGATGTTTGTTTAAGAGAGTGTGGTAGGCCATTCCATATTTTTATCGCTGAAAACGAGGACGTCATTTTTCCATGGTTGGTGCTACATTTAGGTAGGAGAAAGTACTTGCTTCTTTAAGAGTATTACTTCTTTAAGATAGCCGCGAATCGTTCCCGGCATAATATCGGTACTAACAATAAGTGCCGCCAAAGCGCCTCTTAACCTATGCTGGCATACCGTACGCAGAAATGGATCACGCAGATCCAGAAAAAACAAAAAATCTATTGAAAAGCTGTCGGACAAAAAGATTCTCCAAGCCCAGCCCCCTTTCCTTTACCCGCCTGAACAGATTTGTTCGGCTACATCTTTCCCAGTTAGAGTCCCAGATAAAAACGGCGAACATTCTGTGCAACCTTTGCACGTTTGCCCTTGAACAATACAACGTCTGCATGACGTACCACAATTTCGTAATGAAAAACAAGTTGCATACAGTTGCCCTTGCGAAAATCGACAGGTTGATGCCTTTCCACCTGTCTGCTTTTTGTCTTGTTTCTTTTATTTGGTTCATCCAGTATTCCTCACTATTTTTGTAACTGTCCAGGGGAACACCAAGATACTTGGTAGGGGTTTTCACCCAGCTTACATTAGCAAAGTTGTCCGGGGCAGAAGACCACTGTCCGTGCCACAAACCGAGGGACTTACGCCAGTTCACTTTACTGCCCGTCACATCACAAAACTGTTTCACAATGCGTATTGTTTCCGTTACACTTTCTCTGTTTGTACAACACACGGCGATGTCATCTGCATATGCTAGAAGCTTCGCTGCTGCGGCTGCCAAGCTATAACAGCGTATTTGGTCATTCTCAGTTATTGCCAAACACATCGTTTCTATGTAAATCGCAAACAATAGAGGACTGAGGGGGCAGCCTTGACGCACAGAACGCATGACGTTAATGGGGGCCCCCAATGATTTATTCACAATTATTCGTGTTGTGCAGTTCTGATACGCCAACGCCACTCCCTCAGTGATGATGGTACCTACATTAACGTAATCCATAATGGCAAACAAGACATCATGAGAGACACAGTCAAACGATTTCTCGGGGTCAAGCTGGAGCACTGCGACGCCGTCATAAGTAACGTCACAGCACTCGAGCACGCAGCGCATTGTGTGAATGTTCGAAAAAATTGACCTCCCTTTGATCCCACACGTTTGGTGGTCTGCGACTATTTCTTTGGTGACTCTTTGAAGTCTGGCTGCCAAAACCTTCATAAAAATCTTCTTATCGACATTGGTTAAAGATATCGGCCTATAAGATGTCACGAGCCTAAGTTTCTATGTAAATAGTAAACAAAATAGGACTGAGGGGGCATCCTTGACGCACAGAACGCATGACGTTAATGGGGGCCCCTAATAATTTATTCACAATTAAGCCTTACTCTAGAACCCAGACTCCCAACAACACACCAATAAAGACGCGCTCATCACAAGCCATGAAATTTGCACACCTTACAAACACGAACGCCTAACGTATCCAGCTCTCTCTGTATCGAGCACGCGCCATAGAGAAATGTCGTGGCGCCAACTACAAACTCGCACTTTTCTTACCTCACGCACTTTGCACTTATTCTTTCCCGACACATACCCGACACCCAAGTGTGGCTTCTGCCCTGTCCAGACAGCTGATCTCTCCCATATCATGTGGTAGTGCCCCATCAAATATCCCCCCCCCCCCCCCCCGCAACCTCAAACCATTAATGAGTAGCGTGGAGCTGTTGGAGACTGCCCTGCGCAGCTCCGATCCCACCCTGCAGGACCGAGTCCTGAGGTGGGCTGAGGAGGTAGCGGAGGCCTACCACGACTGGTAGGTAGACGTCTGGCAACAGAAGGTGCTGAGACTGGAGCACACAGACCTCCGTCTCTCCCCTCGGCCCCTCCCCTTTCTTAAAAAGGGAAATAAAAGTTCATTCATTCATTCATTCACCGCTTTGTCACTCTTAGGTATCAAGATGATATGAGCTTTACCAAAAGAAGGCGGCAAAGCTTTGTTCACATACGCAGCGTTAAAAAGGTCTGTTAACAAGGGCCACAGTTCTTTCTTAAAAGCGTGATAAAAACACGCGCTGAGACCGTCAGGTCCGAGTGATTTAACATTGTTCAAATCATTTATTGCTTTTTCGACTTGGTGTTCCCTTATATTCCATTCTAATCGGTACTTCATGTCGTCACTCAATCGCGGCATGCGACCGAGAAAAACCTTTCTAAACTCATCTACCTTGGCTTCTAGAAATGCAAACAGCGACTGGTAATGTTCTAAAAACGCTCGGCCTATGCTCGTATTAGAGAGTAATAGTTGAGCGGCTAAGCGGGCCAGCGGGCCCAGCGAACGAGCGGAGACGCCAACTGCGCATGCGCGGCCCGCTGGGACATCCAGCGTGTTCACGGAGCGCGCCGCTCGCCCGCTCATTTCGTCTCTTCAGCGGAGCGTGCGCAGCGGACGAGCGTGCGAGCGTTTTCAAGAAGCGGCAGCGAACGCGAACGTTCTTTTCGCATAATATTTCTTTTCTTTTTTCAATATTTTTCTCCTCTTTTTTTAATATTTCAAATAATATTCTTTTCGCAGTAACTTCAATTTTATTCGGCAGGTAACGCAGCAAAGTCTCTGCTTGATCGAGAGTAACTTCAACCTTGTTCAACAGATGGTGCAGCAGTACTATCCGCTGAAACGAGCGGGGCGTCGCTCAGCTATTACTCTTCTTTTCATCTTGCGCTCCGCTGTCCCTTCCGCTCCATCGCTGGGCCCGCTGGCCCGCTGAGCCGCTCAACTATTACTCTCTGTTATCGTTGACAAGTGTGCTATTCCACGAGATCTTATCGACATGATTTCGTAGACCATGAGCTTTTTCAAGTCCAAGCGCCCTTTTGGTGGGCGTCTACCCCGCTACTAATGCGTTTGCTCTTGCACGCACAATCGCACCTTGATAGCGTTCTTTGTTCAACTGCTCAACTTTTTTCTTGAATGGTTCGCATATCTTGTTTATACTTCCCTGGCCCTTTGCACTCAAGTGCTAAAAGCTGCTTAAGTATCTTTCGTAAGACTCTTACTTTCATTTCCCTCTCAAACTTTAAGCAGCTCGACCTTTCTATTGCTTTTATTTTTACCTTTTGTTTGAACCATTCCCATTTCTCTGCTATTGTTTCAGTACTTTCATCGCATACTTTCATAATGGCCTCATGTATTGCCTCTACAAATGGCTCGTCTTTTAGTAGTAAGACATTCATTTTCCACAGGTCCCAGTTAAAATATTCGCTGTTCTTCTTCATACCTATGTTACACTTCGCCAAGACGTGATCTGAGAACGACACAGGTGCAACAGAATAACTGTGACACTTTGAAATCATGTCCTGTGACATGTACAGTACTCACGGATTGAAATGTACAGTACTCACGGATTGAAATGAGGACGACGACGAAGTGTGTCTTTCATAGAACGCTTGCACCCTTGTCTCTTTTTGTTTCTCTGCAAAATCTGGGAGCTGCCGCTCCCTTGTTGCGGCAATGGATGAAGAAGCCCTCGAGGACCTTCCTGGCGACCAACCATCGCGTCGGGTCGCATCCAGGAAACGTGGAAACGCGTCAAGTGACACGGACAGCGAGGCAACCGAGTTGTACTCGTACTCGGACAGCGTCGACTCGTCGGACGACGATTTCACGCTTGTCATGAGCCGAACTACAAAAAGAAGACTGCTACGGAGGTCATCATCGGCAAGTGTCTCCACCGTGAAGACAACACCACAGCGCTGGCCGTACACTATGCTCTTCATGCCTGTGGACCCTGTGTCCAATCTGCGACTCCTAAACAGGCAAGTCCTTTCTGCGTTTCTTGAGGGAATCGCACCAAATGAGATCAAAGACGTGAGGCTAAACGCACAGAAGAATGTACTCGCAGTAGACGTTCTACACCGTAGTGCGCTGCAAAGCCTGCGGCACGTAACGGAGATCGACAAAGTGAAAGTGCGATCCATGATTCCTACAGGCTGCAATAGCACTGTCGGCGTCATTTATGATGTCGATATTTCTATACCAACGGAAGACTTGCCTATATTAATAAAGCCAACTACTGAAGGCACTCTTATCACGCACATCGCAAGACTTGGCAACACACGTTGCCTGAAGCTTGAGTTTGAGGGAGACAGCCTTCCCTCACACGTCAAAGTTGGCCACGTCCGCCATCCAGTCCGGCCCTACGTACCGAAGCCCCTGCAATGCTACAAATGCTGCAAGATGGGACACGTAAAAGGTGTCTGTAGGAACAATCTCGTGTGCCCACGGTGCGCTGAATCTCATTCGGAAGAAGCCTGCCGCGCAACTGTGTTAAAGTGCCCTAACTGCCATGGTAGCCATGAGGCCTCATCCAAGGATTGCCCGCGGGTGAGGAACGAGCGAGCGGTACTCAAACGTATGGTACGGGACCATTCTACACACAGAGAGGCTGCCGCTACTCTCAGGCGGCGACGACGACATCGCCACCGAAGAGCATCACGAAGAGTTGCATCTACCGATAGAGATACACCATCTTCCGGCAAAGCGGCTACCATGCCAACGCCGACTTCCACAAAGACGGACACTGCGACAACGAAGAAAGGGGCAACACTCGCTCCTCCTGAAGAGTGGCCTACACTTCCACGAGCACAACCTGCCTGGAAGTCACATCAAATCGCGCCGCCCTCGATGACCTCACAAACCGCTGATACGACAACTGAGGATCGCCAAGTCATAGCGATGTTGAAGTCACTTATGGACGCCATGCGCATTCTACTGAGCAGCATGAAAACGCCATCGGCGCAGAACGCACTGCAGGTGCTGGACACCTTGAGTCCGGTACTTGCGGCTCTAGGCTAAAACCACAGCCCGAGAGATGCCGTCGTTTCAAGAGGAGGTCAAGAATGCATCTGTCTTTCAGTGGAACGCACGAGGGCTTAAGTCACGCATGGCCGACTTTAGACAGTTTGTCTTTACGCACCAATTCCCCATCATCGTGATATGCGAGCCAAACTTGTCAGCTCCCATCAGACTGTCCGGGTATGAGTGCTTTATGTCCTCTACCCACGGAGAGTGCAGCAAGATTGTTGTGTTTATACGCCGTGACCTGACTTATGTGCATCACCCAGTGCCTCCTGACGAAGTGAATCAATATGTTTGCTTGACAGTGAAGAAGAAAAAGCTCACGTTTACAATTCTTGGTGCCTACTTGTCCCCAACAAGTCGCCTGGATTGTGAGCGCTTACAGGCAATTTTGACATCGACTCCACAACCGTGGGTGATCACTGGCGACTTTAATGCCCACCATTACCTATGGGGAAGCTCCAAAGTGAACTCTAGAGGCAGAACATTGGTGTCCTTTGCCTCTGAACGCGAACTTTGCCTGTCAAATGATGGAAGCCCCACTTATCTGCGTGGATCAGCGTATAGTAGCTGCTTGGACCTTACCTTCGTTTCACGTTCGTTTTCGAGAAGAGTGCACTGGTTTTCGGATTTAGAAACGCGAGGTAGTGACCACATCCCAACTTATTTGAAGATTGACGGTCTGACTAGCTCCAGGTCTCCCAGAGCCGTCCAGTTCACCGATTGGCCTAAATACAAAATAATCATGGAAGACTGCTGTCGTGACGGTACCTCCTGCAACCTAGAGGGCGCGATAAAGGATGCCATACAAACAACCACGCATTCGCCTTTGAAGAGTTCTGCCCGCACCAATTTCGACATCGAACTCGAGAAACTTCGAGCAATTCGCCGTCGTGCGGAACGAAGATATAGACGCACGAAGTCCACTCATGACTTGAGATTGGCTAGACGAATACAAAAGAAAATACAGCGTCATATGAACACGCTGGCTTCCCGACAATGGGTATCCTTTTGCGAGTCCCTGGATCCGCGAAAACCTTTATCGCTTATATGGAGGACTGTTCGTGGCCTTCGCACAACCTTTGGTCAGCGCCACCCGTTTGAATCTCTGGCACTACATCTACAATGTAGGGAGATTGACGTCGCTGAATCTTTCTGCAGAAAGATTGCTGGCGAGGCAAATTCTGATGGAACGGGAACGGGGACGCTCGACCACCCACTGTTCTCACGCGATCCTCGCATGGAGTGCCCGTTTTCTATGGAATAACTAGAAGCTGCGCTGGCTTTGTGCAGGCGTTCTTCAGCGCCAGGACCTGATGGCATTACGTACCGTGCCCTGTGTAACCTAGGAGACCAAGCTCGGAAGGCACTCTTGCTCCTATACAACGACTCCTGGCAGACGGGTACGGTTCCGCAGGAATGGAAGTCAAGTCGCCTCATTCCACTTCTCAAAGCTGGCAAGTCGCCTTTGGACATTTCCTCATACCGTCCTATCGCACTTGCATGTTGCGTTGGAAAAACAATGGAAAGAATGATTTTAACACGTCTGGAATGGTACTTAGAGTACTATGAAATCTACCCAGACGCTATGACCGGATTCAGGCGTGGCCGTTCGTCAACAGACAACGTTGTTGACTTGGTAACATTTGCGCAACACCAGAAGGCCTGTAAACGACTATCTGCTGCTCTGTTTCTAGACGTTAAAGGGGCTTACGATAATGTCACCCATGAAGCCATCCTCGGCGCGTTAGAAGCAGTAGGACTTGGTGGTAAGATATATATGTGGGTGTGCAGCTACTTACAGAGAAGATCATTCTACGTGCACACTGAGAATGGCCCGACATCCGAGCATTACGGTAGCCGAGGAGTGCCTCAAGGCGGAGTGCTTAGCCCGACGCTTTTCAATCTAACCCTCATTGGATTAGTTGACAACCTGCCAAGTACCGTACGACTTTCCATCTATGCGGACGACATCTGCATTTGGGCATCAGGTGTAACACGACTTCAGCTTCGCGCTCAGCTTCAGAAGGCAGCCACAATGACATCTTGCTACCTTCGTCAACAAGGACTTGAAATTTCATGTGGAAAGTGCGCAATGGTGGCATTCACGAGGAAGCCAATGTCTGCTTACAGAATATCAATTAACAGACAACTTATACCATACAGCAGAAGTCACAAGTTCCAGGGAATCGTAATTGACAGAGACCTGTCTTGGACTCCGCACGTGAATTACGTGAAAAAGCGGCTGTCTGCTATCTGTCACCTGTTCAGGTTCCTTGCAGGAAAAAGTTGGGGAGTATCCATACACGGTATGTTACAGCTGTACATGGTGTTGTTCGTTGGATTCCTGCGGTACAGCCTGCCTGCAATATCCAACACCTGCAAGACTAACCTCCGTACGATTCAAAGCATTCAAGCTCAAGCCCTTAAGATATGTCTTGGCCTACCACGCAGTGCGTAAACGGCTGAAACCATTGCCATTGCCCAAGATTACCCAATCACGACGCACATTACCGTTGAGACAATGCGTACGCATCTCAGACACTATGCTAGGACCCCTTCCCACCACCTGGCGAGCCTCACTGCTGAAAGGCCCTGCTCGACATTTAGCGCTACTGTGAGAGCACATCGTGAGTTGTTTACTTCAGGGTATGCACCTGCGGCCAAGCCAGTGCTTCCTCCGTGGTGTTTGAGCCGTCCACAAGTACATATAACGATTCCAGGACTACAGAAGAAATCAGATGTACCGGCCCCTGCTCTAAAACAACTGAGCTTACTCCTCTTGCATGAAAAGTACAGCAATCACGTGCACATCTATACCGATGGATCGACTACGTCGTCCAGTTCTGGTGGTGCGGTGGTTATACCAACGCGAGGAATAACACTGCGGTTCAAGACATCGCATGTCACGACCTCAACGGCGGCAGAACTAACGGCTCTGCGTCGTGCACTAGAATTCATTGATTCTGAAAGACCTACAAAATGGGCTGTGTTTTCAGACTCAAAACCGGCATTACAGTGCATGCAGTCAGTTCTCCGACGCGGCTGTCATGAACAGTTGACATACGAAACCGTGAAACTTCACCATCACGTCCAACAAAAAGGCCACGAGGTTGTATTTCAATGGGTACCTGGTCATTGTGGAATCAGTGGCAATGATTCCGCAGACAACGCTGCTCGCACATCACACCAAGAAGAGCTCAGCGTTCCAATTCCACTTTGGAGGACAGACGCCGCAAGGCAGCTTCGACACCTGGCACGCAGTCTCTCACTGACCGAGTGGAACTCGCCAAACTTACGACTTACACGACTGCATCAATTAAACCCCTCACTGCAACTCCGACCTCCATTCGGACTTCCTCGACGTGAAGCTTCGCTTCTCTGTCGCCTTTGGTTAGGAGTTGCCTTCACAAAGGCATACTCTACATTAATTGGAGTGACCGACAGTGCAGCATGCGAGGTCTGCGGCACCAACGAAACTATTGACCACCTGCTGTGCCACTGTCCACGATATGCCCAAGAAAGACAAGAACTCGCTAACGCGCTAAAAAAACTGGACAATCGGACGCTTTCCGTGCAGGTGCTGCTGGAACACCGCCCCCATCGCTCGTCGGCCCATAAAGCGGTGAAGGCACTTTTGTGCTTCTTGAGGACGACGGGCTTGTGTCAACGTCTGTGACTATTAGTGCACTAACACACGCGTCAGCAAACTAACCGCTCATTTCCCGTCTTTCCTTCCCTCCTATCTCTCCCTGTCATCTTTCTGTTCCCTTTTCCCATTCCCCCGGTGTAGGGTAGCCAACCGGACGTTATCCTGGTTAACCTCCCTGCCTTCTGCTTTTTTTTCTTGCTTCCTTCCTTCCACGGATTGAAATAGGACACTCTAGCGCATGGCCGCTGGTACATGCAGCGCCGCCCGTGGGCGCTCATGGAACCAAAGTGTTGCATTGTGGTATAGCGCGAGGGGGAGAACATCTACGGAGCAGAATTGCTCCTTCCGGTCACCAACGAGCCGGCCTGTAGTTCACCACACTGCCATCGTGGCGCTGCAAGGCTAGCGCGCTTAAAGTGTGCCTGCGCATGCCGACCGAAATGGCTCGGCGTCTACTTGCGCGCCTGCGCGAGCACACGACGCTCTCGTTACACGCCCTTTCGCTATGCGGCACGCATGCTGTGCAAGTAAGACACAGGATTCAGCTACGAGATTGCGCCTTACGTGCGTTCGTAGACATGATAACATCTGCACAAATGAACGGAAAGTTTACTTTGTGCGAACACCGAACACCTGTGGCCTACAAGTAAAGCCTCGAAATGATAACTCCCGACATTGTCGGTCGTACTGATGTGAGCAGAATTCGAGCCACAGGTAGTATATATGGCGAACACAAGACGTGCCTTGCTGGCACGTCACGCCACGCTGGCAGTGTGGTGAACTACAGGACGGCTCGTTGGCGACCGGAAGGAGCAATTCTGCACCGTAGATGCTCTCCCCCTCGCGCTATACCACAATGCAACACCTTGGTTCCATCAGCACCCACGGGCGGCGCTGCATGTACCAGCGGCCACGCGCTCCAAATGTCCTATTTCAATCCGTGAGTACTGTACAAGCGGTCTAACCGCGCATGTCTGCTGCCTTGAAATCGCGTATACATCACTTCTCGCTCCCGCTCCAGACACTCACATACATCGCCTAGTTCACTTTCACTAATCAGCTTAGACAATATATGACTGCTTTTATCGCGGATACCAGCATTATTGGATCTATCCCGAACACTCAAAACACATTTGAAATCCCCCAACAAAAGTATGCACTTTTCACTGCTAATATACTGAAAAAGGTTCGAAAAAATAAACCACGTTCTTCTACACCATTTGGCGCATATATGCATATAACTCGGAATTCAACTTCACAAAAAACAAAATCACAAATAACAATCCTTCCCGATTGACATGAAAACACACTTTGAACCACAAGGTCGGGTAACTTCTTAACAAACAGGACACATCCAGCGAACGTCCCTACCACGTGGCTCACGACTGCATAATATCTAGTCGTGAAACGCCGCACCATGCTCCCGGTCTCCTCCTCCCCGTCTACTTTCGGCTCCTGGACAGCTAAAACGTCTATGTCGTGGTCAGTGACCAACCGTAGGACTCGACTTTGCCTACGGCTAGCCGCCAAGCCTCTCACGTTTAGTGTGGCAATACTCAGTGACGGATCAGGAGCCATGCTGTACCAAAGAATGAGGTAGGTCCGGAGCATGGTGCTTAACTTTCACGACTAGCCCTCGGCTAGCCGCCTCCGGAACCGCCCGGCTTCCCGGCGTTGTTGGTGGTCTGCTGCGCTTTGTCCCCAGGCCTTTTCTCGGGCGGAACATTCGGTTTGGGTTTGAAACCCTAACTTCTCCCAAAAGGTGCTTTCGCCGGCGGCCCGTCCCCGGTGTTGGATGCTGCATTGTCCTTCTCTCCGGCGTCGTCTCGGGGGCGCTTGAAGGTGGCACCGAGACTAGCAGTCCGGTCCCCGCCGTTAGGCAGCCTCGCTCTGTTGCATTGCTGATTCGTCGTCATCGCTTTCGCCTCCACTAGCACCTTTCTGTGCAGGGACAGCTTCCGTCTCGACCCGTGCCGGCCCAGTCACTTGCTCAGCAGCTTCGACCAGTTCCTAGACGTAGCAAATTAATTTTTAATTTTTACTTTTTGGATAATTTGCTTTTGAAAATTGCCAAATATTGCAATCTTCTGTTGTAAACAGCCCGGCAACTACATGCTCAAGGAAGCTAAATTTTGGATACAGTAGAGTTCAAGGAATTTACATTTAGGACACAAAATTTCATTCATGTAACTTGATTAGTTTTAAAGCGCAGCTTCGCAGCTTTATTACCTTCCCGCAAAACTGGGCAAAAATAAAACCAGAATTCTAAATATTGCTTCTTTTCAGCCGCATTATTAGGAAAGCTAATAAAGTTACACAAATGAAATTTTGTGTCCTAAATGGAAATTCCTTGAGCTCTACTTTATCCAAAATTTAGCTTTCTTCAGCATGTAGTTGCCGGGCTGTTTACAACAGAAGATTGCAATATTTGGCAATTTTCAAAAGCAAATTATCCAAAAAGTAAAAATTAAAAATTAATTTGCTACGTCTAGGAACTAGATAAATATGTCCTAAGGCTACAGAGCAAGCCGCAATGCAGTAAGTGCGGTAGTTTCTTCTAAATATGGTCACAACTGAGACACAGTTCGCAAAAACCATGTTTCTCATGCTTGTTCTTGAACATTTATTTCTAAATCACACCAATCAATTTCTTTGTATTATGTATAGTTGGAATCTACAAGAATTAAGCTTTTTATGGCTTATACGACAACTTCATATCTTAAGTAGAAGAGCCGCCACGGTTGCTCCAAAAGTACTGAAAACAGGGGGCTCGTGCCGCCGGAGTGGGACCGCCGCCTTAAAAAGCATCGTCCCGATGCTACAAACAAATGTGAAAGCGAAAACAAAACCACGCGTAATAAAGAAAAAAATAAAGTAACAAAGTACCCAAGTTCGTCAGCGGGCGTAGAAAGGCTTAAGACGCACCACATGGATGACTTCGGGTCCTGCGCGGCGCCGCTGTGATTGGGAAATGCCGTCTGGCACGACCTCATAGTCTAGTGCGCCAATCCGTCGGATAATCTTGTAGGGTCCGAAATAGCATCGTAGCAGTTTCTTGCTAAGTCCTCGCCGGCGTATCGGAGTCCAGACCCAAACACGGTCGCCGGGCTGGTACTCGACGTTGCGTCGTCGAAGATTATAGTGTCGGCTGTCGGTCCTCTGCTGGTTCTTGATGCGCAAGCGGGCGAGCTGTCGACCTTCTTTGGCACGCTACAAATAGGTGGCAACGTCGAGATTTTCTTCGTCAGTGACGTCCGGTAGCATGGCGTCAAGCGTCGTTGCCGGGTTCCTTCCGTAGACCAGGTTGAACGGCGCCATGTGCGTCGTTTCTTGCATGGCCGTGTTGTATGCGAAGGTCACGTACGGAAGGATGGCATCCCACGTCTTGTGTTCGACGTCGACGTACATTGCCAGCATGTCGGCGATGGTCTTATTTAGGCGCTCGGTGAGGCCATTCGTCTGCGGGTGGTAGGCGGTGGTCCGGCGATGGCTTGTCTGGCTGTAGCGCAGGATGGCTTGAGTTAGTTCAGCCGTGAAGGCCGTACCTCTGTCGGTGATGAGGACTTCTGGGGCACCGTGACGCAGGAGGATGTTCTCAACGAAGAATCGGGCTACCTCGGCGGCACTGCCTCTGGGCAAGGCTTTTGTTTCGGCGTAGCGGGTGAGGTAGTCCGTAGCTACGACGATCCATTTATTCCCGGACGTGGACGTCGGAAAAGGCCCCAGTAAGTCCATCCCGATCTGCTGGAACGGTCGGCGAGGTGGCTCGATCGGCTGTAGAAGTCCGGCTGGCCTTGTCGGCGGTGTTTTGCGTCGCTGACAGTCTCGGCATGTCCTTACGTAATGGGCGACGTCGGCAGAGAGGCGAGGCCAGTAGTATTTTTCTTGTATCCTCGCGAGCGTGCGGGAAAAACCGAGGTGACCAGCCGTTAGGTCGTCATGGAGGGCTTGCAGAACCTCTGGACGCAATGCTGAGGGTACCACGAGGAGGTAGTTGGCTCGGAGAGGCGAGAAGTTCTTCTTTAGAAGAATGTCGTTTTGCAAGAAAAACGACGCCAATCCCCGCCTGAACACCTTCGGCACAATGACGGTCTTGCCTTCCAGGTAGTCTACAAGGCTCCTTAGTTCCGGGTCGGCTCGCTGTTGTTCGGCGAATTCGTCGGCACTGATGGGTCCCAAGAAAGCGTCGTCATCCGGGTCGTCCTGTGGTGGCGGTTCGACGGGGGCGCGAGACAAGCAGTCGGCGTTCTTGCCTTCGGTCTTGCCGAATGACGGTCTTGCCTTCCAGGTAGTCTACAAGGCTCCTTAGTTCCGGGTCGGCTCGCTGTTGTTCTGCGAATTCGTCGGCACTGATGGGTCCCAAGAAAGCGTCGTCATCCGGGTCGTCCTGTGGTGGCGGTTCGACGGGGGCGCGAGACAAGCAGTCGGCGACCTTGGACCTTAGGTCGATAGCGAGTGCTTTCGCCCGGACTTGTAAACGACGGTGATGTCGAATGCTTGAAGTCTCAGACTCTATCGTGCGAGGCGACCTGAAGGATCCTTCAAGTTAGCTAGCCAACACAAGGCGTGGTGGTCGCTCACAACTTTAAAGGGCCTGCCATAGAGGTAGGGGCGAAACATTGATGTAGCCCAGATGATGGCGAGGCACTCCTTTTCTGTTGTGGAATAATTTGCTTCCGCCTTCGATAGCGACCGGCTAGCGTAACTTACAACCCTTTCTAGTCCGTCAGTCCTCTGCACAAGAACAGCGCCGAGTCCTACGCTGCTTGCGTCGGTCTGGACTTCGGTATCGGCGTTTTCGTCGAAATGCGCAAGTATTGGCGGCGATTGCAGGCGTCGCTTCAGTTCTTCAAATGCTTCGACTTGCGGTGTCTCCCACTTGAACTCGACGTCGGCCTTTGTGAGATACGTCAGTGGCTCAGCGATCCGTGAAAAATTCTTGACGAAGCGCCTGTAATAGGCGCACAGTCCAAGAAATCTACGCACTGCCTTCTTGTCAGCGGGCGGAGGAAAGTTGGAGATGGCCGCAGTTTTCTGAGGGTCGGGGCGCACTCCAGACTAGTTGATTACGTGGCCCAAAAACAAGAGCTCCTCATATGCGAAGCGGCACTTTTCTGGCTTTAACGTGAGTCCGGAGGTTTTGATTGCTTGAAGAACTGTTTCGAGGCGCCGCAGGTGTTCTTCGAAGCTTGAGGCAAACACAACAACGTCGTCCAAATAGACGAGGCAAGTCTGCCACTTCAGGGCTGCCAGTAGTGTATCTATGACGCGTTGGAAAGTCGCAGGTGCCGAGCAAAGACCAAACGGCATGACCTTGAACTCGAACAGTCCGTCTGGTGTTATAAAGGCAGTCTTCTCCCGGTCCCTCTCGTCGACTTCGATTTGCCAGTAGCCGGTTTTGAGATCCATCGACGAAAAATACTTTGCGTTGTAGAGTCGATCCAAGGCGTCGTCAATCCGTGGGAGGGGGTATACGTCCTTCTTCGTGATCTTGTTGAGGCGACGATAATCGACGCAGAAACGTAGGGTTCCATCCTTCTTCTTCACTAACACCACGGGGGACGCCCACGGACTCGTGGACGGCTGGATGATGTCGTCGCGTAGCATTTCGTCGACTTGTTGCCTTATGGCCTCGCGTTCGCGCGCCGAAACTCGGTACGGGCTCTGACGGAGTGGGCGGACATTTTCGTCGGTTATGATGCGGTGCTTGGCGACAGGGGTTTGTCGAACTTTTGACGAAGACGAGAAGCAATCCTTGTATTGCAGGAGCAGAGCTTTTAGTTGTTCTTTCTTTTGCCTGGGAAGGTTCTGATTGACGTCGAAAGTTGGTTCAGGTGCTATAGTCGTCGTTGCAGGTGCACTGGAATCCGTGAAGGCAAAAACACTGCTGGCTTGTACTATTTCATCGATGTAGGCGACCGTGGTGCCTTTGTTAATGTGCTTATATTCGGGGCTGAAGTTCGTGAGCCTCAATCACCCTTGCTTTCCCTGCACGTAGCTCAGCTATGCCTCTAGCAACGCAAATTTCACGGTCGAGCAGTAAGTGATGATCGCCCTCGATGACGCCTTCCATGTCTACAGGCACTTCGGTACCGACGGAAATCATTACGCTGGAGCGTGGCGGAACGGTGACTTGTTCTTCAAGCACATTCAAGGCACGGTAACTTATGCTTGTATCTGGTGGTATCGCGTTGTGCGTTGAAAGCGTTATCGACTTGGACCTTAGGTCGATGACTGCACCGTGTTGATTTAGAAAGTCCACGCCTAGGATGACATCCCTGGAGCAGTGCTGCAGGATTACAAAGCTCGCCGGGTAAGTGCGGTTGTTTACCGTGACTCGCGCTGTGCAGATTCCAGTCGGCGTTATTAGGTGGCCTCCAGCTGTCCGGATATCGGGTCCTTGCCAGGCTGTTTTCACCTTCTTCAACTTGGCGGCGAACGGGCCACTGAAGACGGAATAGTCGGCTCCAGTGTCGACGAGAGCGGTGACGTTATGACCATCGATTAGCACGTCTAATTCGGCAGACCGTCGTCTGGCGTTGCGGTTAAGTCGTGGCGTCGGATCACGGCTGCGTCGGCTTGCTCCGCTGCTGCTACATCGCGCCAGCAGGTCATCTTTCGGCGGCGAAGTGTTGTCGTCAACGCTCTTGCCAGGCGGCGTGCTGATAATTCGTCGTGAAGATTCGCGAATCTTCTTCGTCGGCGGCTGAGGATCTTCGGAATTGCGTCGTACAGCAACCGCACCTCCATCGGTTGCTGTCTTTAGTTTCCCGGATAGGGGCTCACGGACCGGCGCCGGGCTGGGCCAGTGTATGGTCGGCGCTGCGGCGACAGGTAACGTCCTGGTGACGGCGAGCGTGAGGGTCGTCGTGGTTGCCACTGGGCTCCGGCGAGGTAGTCAGCGATGTCGCGTGGTCGCTCGCCAAGCTGTGGACGTGGCGCGTTGACGGCGAACCCTCGTAGGCCCATCTCTCGGTATGGGCATCGGCGGTAGACATGGCCGGCTTCCCCGCAGTGATAGCAGAGCGGGCGGTGGTCGGGGGCGCGCCAAATGTCCGTCTTCCTCTGGTAGCTGCGCTGGGCGACGGGCGGGCGTGCTGGCGGTGGCGGCGGTGGACGACGGAGCTGCGGCGTTACGGGGCCCTGGCGCGAGCGCGGAGGGGGGCCTTGACGACGGGCGACGGCGGCGTAGGTCAACGCTTGCGGCTGTGGTTGAGGCGATGCCGGAACTTTTGGCACTTCCAGTCACCGCTGAATCTCATCTTTAACTATGTCAGCGATCGAAGTCACCTGAGGCTGCGACCTTGGGAATAATTTCTGCAGCTCTTCCCGTACAACCGCTCTGATCGTCTCGAGCAGGTCGGCTGCGCCTAGCGCTTGAGCTTCGGCGTAGTCAAGTTGTCAGTGCACGGCGGTTGTATTGCCTGGCTCGCATTTCAAGCGTCTTGTCGATCGTTGTGGCCTCCGAAACAAATTCTGCCACAGTCTTGGGCGGGTTGCGCATCAATCCGGTGAATAGATGCTCTTTGACGCCCCGCATCAAGAACCGAACTTTCTTTTCGTCAGACATATTGGGGTCGGCGTGGCGGAAGAGGCGAGTCATCACCTCCGTGAACATCGCGATGTTCTCGTTCGGCAATTGCACTCTGGTTTCTAATAAAACTTCGGCCCTTTCCTTTCGCACGACATTCGTGAAGGTCCTCACGAAGTTCTGACGAAATAAGTCCCACGTCACCAGGGTGGTCTCTCTGGTCTAAAACCAGTCTGAACAGCGTCATCCAATGAAAAATAAACATGGCGCAGCTTGTCGTCGTCGCTCCATTTGTTGAACGTCGCGGTCCTCTCATATGTCTCCAGCCAGGTTTCAGGGTCTTCAGCCGATGATCCACGAAAGGTCGGTGGCTCCCGAGGTTGTTGCAGCAGGATGGGGGACGCTGGTGCTGCCATTCTTGTCGTTGACTTGGCCTTGATTGCTGTGGCCTTTTCGGGAAGAAGTCCGTGGTCCGGCAGAAGTCCTTGCTGCCTACGGCTAGCTCGCTGGTCCTTGGCGACGTTGGCGTTGTCCTCTGGCTTCGGGCTTGGATCGCGGCTTTGCGGGGGCGTTCGGTGCATGAACGAACTAGCACCTCCACCAGATGTCACGTAGTTGTGACGCCGAAGTAAACAGTCGTAAAACTGTGTATGACGAAACTGGTTTATTGGGCGAACCTGTGCCCACAAAAGCAAGCTACACTCAAAGCACAACGATAGCGGCGAACACAGTCGGCGATCGTCGAAAATCTGATCAGCGGCGAAACGCGTCGGCTTTTATACCTGAGTCTTCAGGTTCTAGATTAATCCCTGATGCCCGCGTGTCTTCCAGAAAGTTCTAGGCGATTCGCGTCGGTCACACAATCAGTATCAAATAAGCGTCAGTGAAAACAGGCAACGTAAAGAAGCATCGATAACGTTCTAGAAACCTCCGACACAGGCGCGTCCTGCGCCGAGCGATAACGTTTAGCCGGGGGAAAAGCGGCCACCGGTGAAAGATAAACATGTATACGTGTCAATACTTACGAATATGCTGTTAAGGGCATAGAAGCCTTTGCGGCACATGTATGCCGCCTTGTTGTCGCCCTTCGGTGCGATGATGGCAATAAGGCTGCCGTCCACGCAGCCGATGACGCCGGGAATGCCGCCGCGTCGAAGGAACCCTTCTTTCACGGCCGCCTTTTCCTCCGACGTCCTTGGGTAGTGGGCCCACTTGTTGCGGGTCCCGGCGTGGACGATTGCTTCCGCTACGCGTCGCACGCACTTGCTGACCGCAGGCTGCGTCACGCCAATCGTCTCCTCGCTCCCAACGGACCCCTGAAAGCTGCCCGTCGCGAAGAAACGCAACGCGCACAACACTTGTCGCTCCACCGTCAGCGCTGTTGATCGCACGCCTCCGAGCTCCTCCGCCACTTCGTAGCACAGCCACCGCACAGTTTCCTTCCTCAGACGAAAGTGCTGCCGAAACACGTCGTCTGGAATGTCAAACGCGCCCTCGGCCTCCCTCCTTCCGCGCCTCCGCCCGAGCTGACGAGCCGCCGCCGCCAGCACCAGCAAGAACGCCGCCATTTTTTATTCGAAACCGAACGGGTCACTCGCCGGTGATTCCGCGATGTTTCCTGTTTTGATTGGCATAATTTAGCATAAGTAGTGCGTAAACGTCACTATGACGTGTCAGTTTTGCGGTTTCGTGACGTCGCTTGACGCACCGGCGAGGTGGACGCGGCCTGGGAATTATGAGCCAATCAGTGAGCGGCGATCGTGGATTTGGAATTAGAACAGTTTGGAATCATTTTACGTTATAGCGCCCCTACAGTCCACCGCTCTACCAACTGAGCTATCGACGGAGATGATGGGCGACACCTTCCGATCGCATTTCGTGCATTCATTAATGGCACGCATGAGGCATATCAGGCCTGACGCTCCGTAGAAAATGTGTCCTGGTCAATACCACCCAAAAATAAAGAGCGGAAAGTAATCAACAGTGCTGGTGATAAGAAGTAAGCCATGATTAGAAATAAAAATTCACGCAAGTTTGCACTCTTTTGCGCAAAGCTGACGCACAGCGAAGCTTACTGGCTGCTACTGCTAGGTCTTGGTTTAACTTAACTACGCATGTACACTCGGCCACAAAATATTGCGGGGGGCGCGAGCGCGTGGCGAAGCGCTCCTCCTCTCCTCCTAGCGGCGCACCCCTGGTGTCGAGACCGACGCTTGCGCGCATGGGCGTCCTTCCGTGACAGCAAGCGTGCATGTTTCCGCGCTTGTATCTTACGCGCCGGCGATATCCGAGTGTAGCCGCGAGGTACACTAAGTAACGTGTAACAAGGTACTGTGTAAATAAATTCCCTTTGTGTAGCCGCGAGGTGCGCTGTGGCGACTTCGACAGCCCGCGCGGGTGCGGCCGCTTTTTGTCGAAACACGACAGGAATCACCATTTTTTTTTAGTCGCGTGTCATCTAAAGGCATAGGCGAGAAGCCAGCGCAGTCTTTGCCAGCCCGTATACTAGGTTCATTACTCTGCCACGCTGTTCTGCGGGAGAACGTCCCGTTCTTTAAAAAAACAACGAATATTGGCCACGTAAAGGCTCATCGTAGAAAAAAAGAAATGACTTGTTGCGTTTGCGACCTGGCGAGATATATCTGTGCTCGTGTTCCGACAAAAAACGGCCGCAGCAGTGCGGGCTGTCGAAGTCACCACAGAGCCAATCGCAAAAGGTGCACCTCGCGGCTATACACTCGGATATTGCCGGCGCGCAAGGAACAAGCGCGGAAACATGCACGCTTGCAGTCACGGAAGGACGCGCATGCGCGCAAGCGTCGGTCTCGACACCAGGGGTGCGCCGCTAGAAGGAGAGGAGGAGCGCTTCGCCACGCGCTCGCGCCCCCCGCAATATTTTGTGGCCGAGTGTACACTGTAAACGGAAATAACTCTCAGGTGGGAGTATAATGCTTGTCCTCTAGCGACCCCCCGGTTGGGAGTTTATTATGCTCCGAATGATCGGAGTATAATTTTTACTCCGTGCGGGCGGAATTTTTGCGTGGTGCCTTCGGAGTTTTGTTTTTTCTGTCATTTTCATTTTTTACTTCGAGCTGGACGGAGTTTTTCGAGGTGCACCGGGAGTATAAAAAAAGACACGTCAATTTGCGTGGAAAATTTTCATGTGGAGGCTTCGGGTCAAATTCGGAAATATACGCACAAGAATAAGCCAAATTCTGCGAAACAAGTGAACGAGACCAGACAGACCACGCAATACATAAACACATAAACATTTGAGAAACACCTGATGAAGAGCTGTGAAAGACATCCACCAGCCACTCGACAGACAACAAGAAGGAACCCTGCCAGTATATATAGCCACGATAATGTGGGCCTCGAAATGGCCTAGCGAGCAGCTGTAGTGTTTTCAGAATTACGACTCACAGGCTCGCACATATGAGATCGGCCTCTCTGAAAGTAACATGAAACCTAAATCCACGCGGAACTGTTAACTTAGAATATTGAAAAGCAACATTCATGGCATAATTTTTCAAAATTAGAATGCCCTTCCGTAAGCGCTGAAGCGACTTTGCACACTGCCGGCGTCCGCGGCCGAAAAGTAGTGCGTTAGTTACAGTACGCAAGAAAAATGTACGTGCGCGTGCTTCATGACAAAATTAGCTTCGTGCGAAAGAATTGTGGCGGGACAACAATTTATTACATCTGAGCATGACCCGTAGCAGCCTACGTAACACCGAAAATTGCGTAGTCATACATTTTTTTTGACCGCACTACTTGCTCCGCGTCCAAGCAATGTCTCTCGGCAGTGAAACGGAGCTATATCGCTGATCTGGCAAACGAATCCTCACGCTCGGAGCCAGCAGGTATGCTCCTAAATCAGTATGTTGGATGGAGCATGATGTTAATGCAATATCCGAAGCAACGACGTGATCAAAACAGAACTGCGCGATAACAATTCAATTCACATCGCTCAGTAAGAAGCTTTATTCACAGTACGTACTTACGTCCTACCGTATTTCTTGGGCGAGGATATCCGTACACAGATTCATAAAAGAGTTGCTTGGACCACGGTCTAACTTACTGGCAGCACAGCACCGTGACGAAGTCGGAATATGGCATTCATGTGCGGCTATCACGGACGTTGTCGCTCGAACTGCTGCTGTTGCCATTGCTACGTGGCACTTTACACCGGACGTTGTCAGAATATACTCAAAAGGACATAAAAATGGTATTGAACACACTGAGGAACACAAGTCAAGGTCACGAAATACGGAAGCACAGCCAGAAACCCGAGCCGACATCACGAGTCAACCGGTAGCTTCGTGGTCACAACTAAGCCTTTTTGCGGCACTTGAAATCGTTGCTCTTGCATTCATCGTTGTCAGCAGCGTGATCACAGCTAACGCACATGAAGATGATATACAGTGAGCTTCAGGCACGCCTATAACACTTTCTGGAAGGAAGTATAAGAAAAAATCGGCGAAACGCTGGCACGGAACGACACTTCGCAGATGAAACAATCCATCAGCCATGAGCACCGCCGACAGTCGACTCCGCCGACCGCGGCCGGTCGCTGGCGCGGCGCACAGCCTTATGGGAAGCACCACGTGACCAACCTGTTCCGGCGGGGGAGTTTCTTAAAACTCCCTGTGCGGAGTTCCCAGGGAGAACAAAATTTTGAAGGCGGAATAAAATCACGTCATGTCCACCCTTATCCTCCGGCAGGTAGCGAGCGGAGTGAAACGAGGGAATGCCGCTGTATTGCTCCCATACATCGGAATAAATATTCAAGGATGGGAGTATATAGGGAACATCACCTTGTTAAAATTCCCATGTGGGGGTATTTTCGTTTACAGTGTAGGAAGACATTCTCGGGCGATCATTTTCGGAGGGACTTTCCCTTTCGCGAGATTTCGCATGACGAGCGCTCGACGCGTTGGCGCCTACGAGCTACAGCGCTCCCGGCATGCCACAAACGCAGGCAGTAAAGGTTGACACAGTGCCAAGAACGAAGCTGCTTACCGACGCCTAAAACGTTGGAGGCTAGCCACTCGATATCAATCGGCCAGATTTGCTGTGTCTTGAGCTTTGCGCGGCCTAGAGCAAGCTTTCGCTTTTCTTTTTCTCCTGGCTCAGCGCGCCGCGGACAGAAGAGAGCCGGGGGTCCGGAAGGCAGAGAGCTGGCGAGGAGGAGACTGCATTTCTCCGCCTCCTCCTGCGGGTGGCCATGGCTACGGCGCGGCAGTTTCTTGGCAGGCACCACAAATTACGGCTGGCTTAAACAGCTCGCTGTTAAAAGTCCGTCGAGCCGGATTCGAATCAGCGACCTATGGATAACTGTTTCTCCAATAACACTCCCCCCCCCCCCCCGCAGGGGCATCTGCGTAAGCAGGCGTTTGGTGAGTTGCGCCACCACGTACCCGAGCGCACGAGGGTTGGACCCTCCCGCGTGTAGCCGTGCGCGGCTTAGCCGTGTCCGGGGAAAAGGGATCCTGGGAGTTGAGCCGAAGCCGGGTGTTTGGACCTTTATGGCCCCTCGGCAGAGGCAACACACTCCTTTGGCCTCTGCTTCACGTAGACGGCACCCCCGGGGCCCCAGGCGCGTAGCCAGGGGGGGGGGGGGGGCTGATGGGGCTTCAGCCCCCCGCCCCCCCGAAATGTTTTCCTGCTGGCATGCACCGCCGACCAAAACTACCACCGACGCCGGCAATCATTCTGGATTTTGTCTACAACGTCTTTTTCACGCTTGAAAAGACATTTCAGGCACGAACATTGCGAACTCGGGCTAGATTTCCTGACAATGCCCTTGCACCTGGAGTCACGTAACGCAAGGAGCCCCATCCAAGCACACACTTTCAACGGCTTTTCGATAGCGAGCGGGCGCGTTGCGGCATCTCGCAGGGGCCGCGGAATATACGGAGCGCATGGATTTCAATTACGAAACTTTATGGGTGTAAAGTTCTCATAAACATTTGACGCGAAAGGTGCGCTGACATTTCCAAAGGCATGCTTTAAAAGATTTTCAATTCTAGAACTTTATCAGGTTAATGTTCTTATAAACTTGTGCCAAAATGCACGCACTAGAGCCCTCCTGTCCAAGCCGTTCCAGAAATGGAAGCACGCGCTCGCAATCTTCCACACACACGAAAATACTAAATATCACCGGGACTGTCAGCTAGCAGCTGATACTTTTCTCGAAACATTTTCAGGAAGCGTGCCCAATGTGATTGATCAGCTGGACCAGGGCAGGCAAAGTAAAATATGAGAAAACAGAAGAAAGTAAACGGCCTATTATTGAGATTTTTTTTTGTGGGCGACAAGGTTTGGCTCTCCGTGGCCACAGGGACAGGGGCCCTATGGATTTAAGCAATGCCCCTGCTGAAAATGTAGGCATTTTCAGAGTGCTTCTTTGCATGCGAGCTGATTGTGGAGATACATATCTGAAGAACCATTTGGAAGGTTGCCCCAGCAATGCCTCGTATTTAAGCCCAGACGCACAAAACCAAATAATAGAAATTTGTGGTGACATTATCAAAGAAAGCCTAGATTCAAAAGCAGGCTGCTTCTCCATACTTCCTGACGAAACGACGGACATCGCTGGAATCGAACGGCCTACTGTTTCTGCAAGGTACCTAAACAAGTATGCCAACGACATCAAGGGAGTGTTTTAGGTTTTAGCACCGGAAGAGATGCCCATCTCTCATTGCGACAGCAGGTTCTATGTAAATGCGTAAATACTGCTGCAGCTTCTAGTCACCCTTCCAATGACCACTGCCAGCGCAGAGAGAATATTTTTTTAGCAAGAGTTTACTAAAAACTACTTGCGCTCTACAATGTCTGCGGAACGCATGGTTAGGCTGGCGCTTCTATACACCCACAGAGACGTCGGCATCAACGTGTCCGAACTCGTTGACCGCTTCGCTCAACTTTCCCGCCGAGAGAAGTTTGTCCTTTAGATAGCGAAGCAGCAAAAATCAATGCAAGTAAAGAGCACTGTTCCTTCAGGTTCATAAGTTCTTAATTATGAAAACGTATGACCGCTCATTAGCTTTTAGAACCGCAGAAATTTTCGCCGTTTATTCTAGCAGTTGGCATCATGATCACAATTATCACGCGAATACAAAAATTACGAGAAAACCAATAACCAGTTTTGACCGACCTTGCTCAATGAAAGCCCGGCCCACGCGGCGTTCGCCAAAAAGACACTCGGATATTGGGTAGTTCAACTTACCGCATCATCTGTGGCCTTGGTTTGTCCTTTTCTTTCATTTTCAGCTACCTGCTTTTATTTCTTTTTTGAAACGAAGGAATACCCTCCTTTAATTTTGGGTGCAGAATAATTGTTGACGTTGTGCAGGCAGTTAAATTACACATTTCCGTACTGATTTATGCATTATTCCTCTATTATTCTACCCACATGGCGATGTCGCGACTGCTGCATGGCCCAAGTACATAACACGATTTCTGGGATCATAGTTATGTTCTTGCCTAGATCATCTGTATTTCTGTGCTCAAAGTTACTATCTGTGACTGAGCAACATGTTTATTTGTCTTATTTGACGCATTATATACACTGACGTTGGCTTAAATACGTAGATTTATTGGAGACTGATACGTATTTTTAAATATCTTATTGCGAGGTTTTGTGTATACAAGCAGTGAACTTTGTTTCCAGCGACTCTATTTTTGCCCTTTAGCGAGCTGTATCTTCGCATTTGTATATTCCATTCTATCTTCGCATTTCTAATATATATTTTGGAGAACCCCACTTTTTATTTGTACTCACTGCTGCGAGTATTATCTCGGTGTAATTACAATACACGACGAGTTACAGCGGCTCCTGCGCAATAGATTGCAACGAGGGATAGCGTCATAGAGGTTTCTTCCTGGCCGTTGCATATGTAGAAAAATGTAAACAAGGTTATCGAATGACAAAGATTCATCAAAATATTTGTCCTCAACTTATTCATTTCATGGCATTTGCGTTTTTCATATAAGCTGCATGCACTGCTTTGCTGGTTTCGAACTGATATTGACCCTTTTCGCGGCGATCTCGTGGGCACTGCCATATTTGATCACGTGGTGACGCGTCCATTGCTTGCTTCAACTGCCTCCGTTGCCTCCTTGTTTAGAATGGAAGTTTATGACGCCGGCGCGGCTTAGAAAACCTCTGTTTTCGGAGATATCGTAGACGGTGACTAGGTCGACGACACGAAGCTTTGATCACTGCTTCAGAGAACATGCAAAGGCGCTTTCGGAGCTGATTAAGCTATGTCCAAACGGCGCAAGCAGCATATATGGTGCTTCTTCTAAAAGCGGGGCTAAATATGCATTCCAAGCTTTCCGATTATGAATTCAGTCAGCATTAGTGTGTTTTGCTCTTTGTTCTTTATTCGGCAAATATTTTGAGGCAGTGGCTGGTCAGTTTCTGACTCAGTGAAGTTCCTCGGTGCGGCCACTATCTGATTATTTTCTGCCAAATCACTCGCGGGTGTGCTCAGTTCCGAATCCGATAGATTTGTTCTTGCTGCGCACAAGGCGTTAAACGTAGCTGTTTTGTACATTGTAATACCTTGTAGCAAATATATATTACAGCTAGTAACTTTCTTACTCTTGTGGACCGTCACGAAACATTCAGCTTCGACCATTGGATCGCCATAGGTGTAGTCCGTCATTTATTGTGTGTATATATACAGTGCGCATATATTCAACTGTGCGCCCATTCGCTTATTCTTGATACGTCGGTGATAGAGTGGGCGTAAGTTTTCCTGCCATTCGGGACAGATGTGTATAGATAACGTGCGCGAAACTTACTATGACAGGAAGCGGCGCTACTCCCTTTGTCATTGTTTAACGATTGGTACTCACTCTTGCCGACGTTCTGGAGATGAAGCCCTTTCTTTGAAGGTTAGCGATACAAGGTTGGCGGATGAGCAAATTTCTGTATCCTCGAGGAAATCCGTACATCACGAAGTGCCGGTAACACGTTCGGACAGTTGCAGCAGCGGTCCGCGAACTTCGCCACACAGATTCATTCTATTCCTTAACATGCCAGTCACTATTTTTGCAGCCAACTAGTGCACGCGTCTTCAATCCACATTATTCAATCTAGCATTATTGGAGCACAGTGTGTTAGCGAAAACTCAGTTGCATTTCCGACAGCTGATAGCACAGAAGCAAGGTATAGAAGCGGTAATGGTTTCGTATGCGTGCGCGGTCGCTCAGGAAAGGTATGGTGCGCCGCCGTGAGCGCCATCTCGTTTCTCTAAAACAAACTGCTCCGCGAAAAGGGTCAATAGTTCTAAAGTTCATGTGATGTTTTCTTTATTTAATAATTGGAAAAAAATGCGGAAGCATTGATATCAGTTATTTCTGCCACAATTTTTGGGGCATACGAATATACTCTTTTATGAAAACATACATATTTTAACGGACAGTGCATAGCGTTCAATAATTCGTTTGCAGCATCTATTATACAATGGAATTGGCAATACAGTTATTATTCATGCATTGGATCCCTCGACAAATTCTATAAGGAGGAGGCCGTGCTGCAACCTGAGCCCCCCTCCCCCCCCCCCCTCGAACAAAATTTCTGGCTACGCCACTGCCCCGGGCTGACCCACCCGTGGGAAATCGGTAGTCGCCTTTTCCTGTCCTCCTCTTCAATCGTCGTCTCTCTCACTCTCAATCTATCCTGTCTTCTTTTCTTTTCCATTTACTTCCAGCATTCCTGGCGGCGAGGGTTAACCCTGTGTGTTATATCCACCCTTTTTATACGTATTTGGTTATAGCGGGTACGTACAGCTGACGTTTGTGGGACTTGTGTTTGCAGGTCCTACATCATCCCCTTGTTGGGCTCCATGGTGGTTGGCTAGCGTTCCTGCCGAAAATTATTATTTTTGATGGCTTTTTCTTTCCCCGCATTACCCGATCGCCCCTTAAGCGGGGGCGCACCGAAGACGTATTCAAGTCTTTTGGCCGGCAAACTGAAAATTTTCCTCGATTTCACGTAATCCATTGTGAAAAACCCGAAAAGGCGGTGAGAACGATCTCACCTTTTCTGGTTTCAAAATGCCTGACAGAGACAATAGGGGCCGGCTACAAAGCTACGAAATTGGCTAGCGGCGACCTTCTTCTTGAACTCCGAGATATCAAACAACATGAGAAACTGCAGACCCTCGTATCAATTGGAGACTTTCCTCTCACTGTGACCCCACACCGCACTATGAACACCAGTCGTGGTGTTGTTTTGCATGATGATTTGATAGAGCTAAGTGAGGCAGAACTATTAGAGGGATGGAGTTACCAAAATGTCATCAATGTCAGAAGAATCAAGATGAGGCGTGACGGAAAAGAAATTCTGACCAAGCATCTCATTCTAACCTTCGGCTCAAGTGTAGTGCCCGAGACTATCGAGGCAGGCCACGTAAAGATCAGAGTCAGGCCGTATATCCCTAAACCCCTGCGATGTTTCAAATGCCAGAGGTTTGGCCATAGCTCCCAGAACTGTCGAGGTCGAACTACTTGTGCCAAATGCAGTGCTTCTGAACACACATCTGAGTCGTGCAATAATACTCCACATTGTGTAAACTGTGAAGGAGAGCATGCCGCATACTCGCGGTCCTGCCCATCCTGGAAAAAAGAAAAAGAAATTGTCACGATTAAAGTTAAACAAACTATTTCGTTTAAAGAGGCACGAAGGCAGGTGTCCTTCCTGCCAAAAACCAGCTTTGCCGATGTGACGCGTCAGGGGGCAGCGTCATAGCGGCTTCCGGCTGCTGTCCAGCCCGCGCGTAGGGAGCCGGCAGTGAAGCCATCTGCCCTCTCGGCGGCTGCAGCTAGCACTGCTCCGCCATCCCAGACGGGGCCATTGACCTCCGGGCTGGTGGACTCCAAGGTCTCGTCCCACGAGACGAGGCCTTCACCGCGAACAAACCGCTCTCAAAAGCGGGTGTCCAGCGTGCCGCAAGAGCCGATGGACACATCTTCAAGCCAGACGGCGCAGCCAGCGTCTAAGGAGCGGCGAGAATCTCTCGACCGCTCCAAAAAAGAAAAAGCCAGCATCACAGGGCCCGACAAGGGCTCTGTAAGTTAAGTTAGTGTTTTTACACGAGACACACAGCACAAACATCGTCTGCAACATGGCCACACAGATACTACAGTGGAACGTCAGAGGACTACTTAGTAACCTCGACGACATCACAGAACTCATACATAAATTTAATTCGAAGGTGCTGTGTGTCCAAGAAACACACTTAAAACCTACACAGTCCAACTTTCTCAAGCAATATGCCATTTTCCGTAAAGATCGTGACAACGCTTCTGCCTTGTCCGGAGGTGTAGCCATAGTTGTAAATAAGTCTGTTGCTTGCCAACAGTTTGCCCTTCACATGCCTCTCGAGGCTGTATCTGTGCGAGAAATTTTATTCAACAAGGTTATAACGATCTGCTCCATTTACATACCACCCAACCATCACCTCAGTAAAACGGAATTTTACAGCCTCATCGACGAGCTCCCAGAACCATACATTATCACTGGTGATTTTAATGCTCATCATACCCTTTGGGGAGACTCGCAATGCGACGCGAGAGGTCGAGTCATTGAAAACTTCCTTGTTAACTCCGGTGCGTGCCTCTTCAATAAGAAGGAACCAACATATTACAATATCCATCATAGTTCATATTCATCAATAGACCTGTCAATTGGCTCTGCCTCACTTTTCCCTGACTTAGAATGGCATGTAATTAAAAACCCATTCGGAAGTGATCATTTCCCAGTAACCCTAAACTTACCCTATTGAAAAATTTGTACGCGAATTGTGCGAGAAATGTGCGAGATGTATGCATATCGCACAGATTTGACGAGAAGTGTGCGATGTGCTACGCACATTCAACGAGATATCGTAGAAAATGTGCGAGATCTGTACGCATGAGCTGCGTAGACTTCACAAAGTGTGCGAGATCTATGCGAGGTGCTACGCGAATGCATGTGCGAGATGTACGCATGTGCGAGATGTGTGCGATGTGCTGCGCCAGCCTAACGAGATTCTGTACGAGGTGTGCGAGATAGCGTGTGATGTGTACGCACTGTAGTCATGTAAGCAACGAGATCTTGGCCGATGACTACAAATTGCATACAAAGTGCATCCACCTAAGTCGTAGTGTATAGAAAAGCTCGTGAATGACAGCAAGATTTTATGATGAATCGTTTGTAGCACATGCAAGGACATAATCAATGTGCTGTATGACGACGTCGAACCATTGTGCCACATATAGCAGCATAAACTGCAGAATGAATAAGAGCGCCAGTGTTGAATTTCTGCAATTTTATATAATGGACACACACATCTCCATCAAAGCTCATGTCAGTCCTAATGATGCAATAATTTTCACTTGGGGACATATTCTCGGATAATCACTTACGACAATACTCCTGTGCCTTCGTGTGACACATTGCTCAACCAGCCAATAAGCGCGCACTGACAGTGATATAGCCAAAAGCTGTTGTCTGAGAGTACGTCTCTTGTTCAGAGTGAATCACCCGAAGCTTTTAATGCAATATAGGGTTGAGTACCTTCACAGTTTCGGAAAAAAATGCTATAGGTTTGTTTTTATGCAGAATAAAAGAAGCTGGCAATGCGATTATAGCTCACTGAAAACACATCCAACACGGACAAGTTGGCAAATGATTTTATTGCATGCGGTTTGATCAGTAACAGAAGATGCACGCGCTTTGTCACAGCCTGATCATATTGCTTGCGTCAGAGCTGTCAGTCAGAGGTAGCAATGCAGAAATTTCAAGCTGCACATTTTCCAAACAGCTAAGTGTGCCCCCCCCCCCCCCATAAGACGAGTAATTCACGAAGAAAGTTGGGTTAGTTGGTGTTGATGCAGTTGCTGTGACTAGTGCGCACAACGGAAAAAAAGGTGGGACAGGACAGAGCCCTCTCTCGTATCCCACCTTTTTTCCGTTAGTCTTGTTCGCGTTAGTAATTATGTCACAGCCCCCACAAGACTATCAAATCTGCTAGTCACTTTTTATTGCCCATATTTTAAGAGGTTGTTAGTGCCTGTTTATGCCAAACTGTAGCAGGCAGGCATAAACTGGCCATGCATGCCCACATGTAAAAAATAAAAAGAACCACAAACTCAGTGTAAATAAATTGGTGAATAAATAGCCAAAATAGCAGCCAAAATCTATCGCACTTTGACAGAAAAAAATAATGAAGTTACATAACCATCAATCACTAATGCTGTCATACGATCAGCACATTTTGCCCAATTGCTGCTTGAAAAATTTTTTGCACTAAGTCTTTCACAACTTGTGCACTGTATGGCTGAGAGAGCTTGACGTAGTAAAAAAACCTCGTATTTGCCGCGCATCAGCGGCAAATACGAGTTTAGCGTGGCAACGGAGCATTATCTGTGTATATACTACACAAAACTGACTTTGAAATTAACGGAGAAATAACTAAGTAGTTCGAGCAGTGATGGTTCAGAGCAAGGCAACGCTTTGCGATTCGTTAAAAGCTGACCTCGAAACGACCAAAATGTCAATGTCCCTACATTCAAGCAGGGTCGTTAAATGACGAACATGCAGCATATCCTGGCGTTCACGCACGCCGGAAACAAACTAAAAAACACTTTTGCAAATCGTTGACACAATAACGACGCATATCAGACACGCGCACACGCACGCCGCGCGCGCGCGCACACACACACACACACACACACACACACACACACACACACACACACACACACACCACACACACACACACACACACACACACACACACACCACACACACACACACACACACACACACACACACACACACACACACACACACACACACAACACACACACACACACACACACACACACACACACACACACACACACACACACACACACACACACACACACACACACACACACACACACACACACACACACACACACACACACACACACACACACACACACACACACACACACACACACACACACACACCACACACACACACACACACACACACACACACACACACACACACACACACACACACACACACACACACACACACACACACACACACACACACACACACACACACACACACACACACACACACACACACACACACACACACACACACACACACACACACACACACACACACACACACACACACACACACACACACACACACACACACACACACACACACACACACACACACACACACACACACACACACACACACACACACACACACACACACACACACACACACACACACACACACACACACACACACACACACACACACACACACACACACACACACACACACACACACACACACACACACACACAGAGAGAACACAAGCAGTGTCCGAAAGCACTCGCGACAGACAGTGCGGACGTTCTCGCGCGTTGGCAAATCGAGCCGGCGTGGCAGCAGCGTCCGATGCACAGACGGCACTCTTCATGAACTATACACATCCGCCAAACGGCACACAAGCCAGAACAAAGTGCGTCGACGACGCCACTCGACACCAAATGCGTGGTCGATACCGCCGCATAAAACACCAACACCTCGTAGAATTCACAAACCAAACCACGATATGCTGCGATTTAACGGCCCTGACCGGTTGATACGGCTGCTCCGCAGGTTGCTGTCCTCGATGTTGAAAGAAACGTTGTTGAAACATGCCGCATCACTCGCATAACATGTGAATACCAGCCGCCACCATCGATGCGATCACGATTACCATGGAGCACAGTGCCGATACAGTGGTGCCGAGGAGCCAGAGACCAACGTTGCCTGAGACGACAAAACGGTAGACGACGATGTAAACAATATGGCCGCCATGACGTTTATCCGGCTCTTGCAAAGCTTCCGGTGCCTCTATCTTGACGAAATGACAGCATTTTCCCGTGTTCGGCTGTCAAAACGTTACCAGTCTAGAAACGTTGGGCTGTCGGTATGTGAGCGCAGCATGAATATTTTCCTTGCGGACGGTCGATGTGGTAGTTTAATCATATTTACGCTTTGCCGAGAGAAAATGTGCTCTTTTTTGTGCGCATCAGCGATCGCTAAGCCCCTGGGCCTGTGCAACGCTGCTAGCTAGCTGTATCTCTCGTGCGGTGCGGCGTTGTTGGTTATCGTAGTTCGGTCCATTCGTGCTCTTTGATCCCGGCTCATTAGCAGCCTCTGGTACTCTCGCCGATCTCGCAGCGGTTCACAGTGCACGGAAGAATGTGTTGGAAATTGTACTATTACGTTCATCCGCAATTTAACAGTGTTTATGCCGGAAGGACAGTTCGTGCAGTCGATGCCGCCGGACCTGACACGAAGGAGCGTTTTCCGAGTATGTCTCGAAAGGTAAGTCCGGCGCTTGGCGCATTTTTATAGTTCGTGTAGTGTGCCTTGTTAGGCGGAGCACAAGATGATTAGTACAGCGACATAAATTATAAAAGTGATTTCCTAATGTTTGTTATTAATGCCGTAGTACACATTTAGCAAAACGTTTTATGAAAATTACCCTCAGACAAGTATAGGATGTTGCCAAGAGCTCATATATTGTTTCTTTGCTTTCTGTTATGAAATACACTAGCGCCGAGTATCGTTTAGTCTGAACGGGCACAAAAATTGATGCCGCGAATGTCACTGCTTCTGTACGTAACTTCTCAGCAAGAAATGATATATGTGGTGAAGTACGTTGACGTGTTGTCTTCACAGCTAACATCTGCGCGAGACGGCACCGGATTGCTCTGTCTGACTCACGAGCACATTTTAGCTTGTATGCAAAATTTTCTGCTTATATATTGTCAAGACAACCTGTGTTTCTTGTGTTGAGTGTTCTGTATGTCTTCGTCCATTTGACAGGTTAAATAACTGCCCGTGATGTCAGAATGAGATATTTGCACAACCATGTAGCTGGCTGAGGTGTTTTCACAATTTAACGCGGTGTTGTTAAATCACAAGTTTGCAGTTTCAGCAGTGATTGCAATAAACTGAACATTTCTTATTGTTTAGGGATGTCACGATTTCGTGAGACGGATGCAATTGCTGCACCACATGGGAGCCTGTGGCAAAATGCAGTCTGAGCAGCCCGACAAGGAATTTGATCTGCTTGCTTTGACAAGGTGTGTACAAAACAGTCACTGCCACTTATGAGTTCTAGGTTCTGTTGGTATAATTCGTACGTGCCATCGGTCCTGAATCTTTTGGTGAGATTTACGAATTTGGACTCGTTCTACAATTTTACTATTGTTGCATTGAGTTATGAGAATGAAATTCTATTGGGAATATGTTGTAAGAATCTTGAAAAATGGGGTGGTATGAGATTACAAAATTGCATCTAAAACAATAAATTGTGATGGCACTTGTGCTTCTTTATTAGCACTGCAAAATCCCTAACGAGTATACCAGAGGGGCACTTCCTACCAAGCCCGATTCAGATCAAAATTAGCTACTGCAATTGGCTTCCTCGCGCAGCTTGCACAAAAGAGCTAATCACAAGTGAGAAATTCGATCCGGATTGGGCTTGATCGCAATGAAAAGTGCACTGTATGACACCCGTATTAGACGAGCTTATTGAGATAAGTTCGTAAAGCCGGCTAAATCGGCAACAGCAAAAGCACTGAAAAAAGCACACCGGTCTAAAAACAATGTCAGTTTCTGCTGTTCCAAGTTAATGGTTAATAATGTGTCTCTATTGAACAATGTAGGCGCTGAGAGAAAACTTTAAGAAAATACATGCTGACTTTCCAACACAGCATTGTCTAGGAGTTTTGCAAAATATAAAGTTCACAGGCTGGCAGGTTCGGCATAACGTACAACACTTTTGCTTTAGATGCCATATTCATAACTTCCAGTTTCGACATAATATTCGAGTACTACTTGAACTGTATATTTTAAAATATTGTTACGTAGGAAGACGCAGACGAAAAGCTATATACAAGTATATTTACAAAGAAATGCGCCGCACTTGGCCAAGAAGCCACAGCCCGCAGTAGCCTCTAATCTTCGTCGTCGTCTTCACACTGCTCGCCTCTTCGTCAAGGCAAATACTGTTCCGTAGCACTACCCCCGGCGGCAAAAGCGCCGTCCCGGAGCGATTAAAGGCCGGACTCTGAAGCACTGTAGTAGGCCTTGAGCCTACTGACGTGCACGACATCACTAGATGCCAGAGTAGACGGCGAGGTCGAACTCACAGGTTCAATTTCATACGTCACAGGCGTCACCTGGCGCAGCACGCGGTAGGGCCCAGTGTATCGCGAAAGGAGCTTCTCTGAAAGCCCGATGTGACGAGAGGGCGACCATAGGAGCACGAGCGCACCAGGCGAAAACTGCACGTCACGGTGGCGGGCGTTGTACTGACGCTGCTGAGTGGTTTGCGAGGCCGTCAGTCGAGCACGGGCAAGCTGGCGTGCATGGTCGGCGAGGGCGATGGCGTCGCGCGCATACTCGCTTGTTGGGATCGCAGCAGGAGGAAGTGCCGTATCAAGGGGCAAGGTCGGTTCGCGACCGTACAGTAAATAAAATGGAGAAAATCCGGCGGTGTCGTGCCGGGAAGAATTGTACGCAAATGTGACGTAAGGAAGGGCAATGTCCCAGTCGTGGTGGTCCTTGGAAACGTACTTCGACAGCATATCGGTAAGGGTACGGTTTAACCGCTCCGTCAGGCCATTCGTTTGAGGATGGTATGAGGTAGTCAGCTTGTGTTGAGTGGAGCAGGAACGCACAATGTCGGCGATAACTTTCGACAGGAAGTTGCGACCACGGTCAGTAAGCAGCTGTCGCGGGGCGCCATGAACCAAGATAATGTCACGCAAGAGAAAGTCCGCGACGTCAGTGGCGCAACTGGTAGGGAGAGCCCGCGTGATAGCGTATCGGGTGGCGTAATCAGTTGCGACGGCTACCCATTTGTTCCCCGAAGATGACGTGGGAAAGGGGCCGAGGAGGTCTAATCCAACACGAAAGAACGGTTCCACAGGGACGGTGATCGGCTGGAGATGACCAGCAGGTAGCACCTGAGGTGTTTTCCGACGCTGGCAGGGATCACAGGCAGCAACATAGCGTCGGACGGAGCGAGCGAGACCAGGCCAATAGAAGCGGCGCCGGACGCGGTCGTACGTGCGGGTTACCCCAAGATGGCCTGCAGTGGGTGCGTCATGCATCTCAAAGAGCACAGTTCGTCGTAGATGTTTTGGCACGACAAGAAGATCAGATCCATCAGGGACGAAGTTCCTTCGGTACAGAATGCCGCCGTGGAGGACATATCGGCGAACGGAGGCGTCGGTAGGTGTAGAGCGCAGACGCTGGATGAGTGCTCGCAGCGATAGGTCCCGGTACTGCTCATCGGCGATGTTAGCGAAGTCAGACACAGAGAAAATGCCGTTGGCGTTACTACTGTCGGCGTCGTCAGGCTCGTCTACCGGGTAGCGAGACAGGCAGTCAGCATCCTTGTGTAGTCGGCCGGATTTGTAGGTAACAGTATACGAATATTCTTGGAGGCGTAAGGCCCAGCGACCAAGTCTTCCTGTAGGATCTTTCAGTGAGCATAACCAGCAAAGCGCGTGGTGGTCTGTAACAACGGAAAAGGGCCTGCCATATAAGTATGGACGGAACTTCGCAACCGCCCAAACTAGGGCCAGACACTCACGCTCAGTGATGGAATAGTTGCGCTCGGAGGGTGAAAGGAGCCTGCTGGCGTAAGCGATAACACGGTCGCTGCCGCGCTGGCGTTGTGCCAGTACCGCGCCAATTCCGTGGCCGCTGGCATCAGTACGGACTTCGGTAGGCGCAGAAGGATCGAAGTGGGCCAGAACGGGAGGCGTTGTGAGGAGGTCGATTAGATGCGAGAACGCAGAGGCCTCGTTATCGCCCCACTGGAAAGGAGTGTCTTTTTTCAAAAGCTCTGTTAGTGGTCGTGCTATTGCCGCGAAATTTTTCACGAAACGGCGGAAGTACGAACACAGGCCGACGAAGCTCCGCACATCTTTGACACACTTCGGAACAGGGAAGTGCGTAACAGCATGGATCTTGCCTGGGTCCGGTTGCACTCCGTGCGCGTCAACGAGATGTCCAAGGACAGTAATCTGGCGACGGCCGAATTGGCACTTCGATGCGTTGAGTTGTAGACCGGCTCGACGAAAAACGTCCAGGACTGCTGAGAGGCGCTCCAAGTGTGTAGCGAACGTTGGGGAGAATACTGTAACGTCGTCTAAGTAGCACAGGCACGTGGACCATTTGAAGCCATGAAGAAGGGAGTCCATCATGCGTTCAAAAGTGGCAGGAGCATTACATAGACCGAAAGGCATCACTTTGAATTGATAAAGACCGTCGGGTGTTACAAAAGCAGTCTTCTCGCGGTCTAGATCGTCCACGGCAATCTGCCAGTAGCCGGAGCGAAGGTCAATAGAGGAGAAATAGCGAGCACCGTGGAGGCAGTCAAGGGCGTCATCAATCCGAGGTAGGGGATACACGTCCTTTTTGGTAACCCTGTTCAGGTGCCGATAATCCACGCAAAAGCGCCATGAGCCATCCTTCTTCTTTACAAGTACAACAGGTGACGCCCATGGACTACACGACGGTTCAATAATGTGCTTGGCAAGCATTTTGCGAACTTCAGCGTGAATAACTTGACGCTCAGCCGGGGACACTCGATACGGGCGGCGATGAATAGGAGGGGCATCGCCGGTATTAATGCGATGTTTAACAGCTGTAGTTTGGGCCAAGGGACGATCGTGAAAGTAAAAAATATCGTGATAGGATAACAAAACGCGGTAGAGCTCACGAGCGTGCTCGGACGGCATGTCGGGCGCAATCATTTTCTGTAAGTCGGCAATGGCACAAGTTGCCGACTGCGATGGTAGAGGAGGATCGGCTGAATTGTCGTCTACTGCAATAGATGCTACTGAGTGATCCTCGAATGAGCAAAGCTGGGCCAGAGACATCCCGCGTGGCAGCACTTGTGCCGTCAAGCCAAAATTGACCACGGGCAGGCAGACGCAATTCGCCGTAATAGATAAAACTGTATGAGGCACTGTGATCCCGTGTGTAAGCAGGACGTCTTGCATGGGAGCCGCGATGTAGTGACCGTCGGGCACTGGTGGGGATGACACTAAGTCAACGTAGGTCAGTGCCGAAGGTGGCAAGCGAACGAAGTCGACGGAACTGAGGCGACTAGGGTGTGGTTCAGAGGGATCCAGAACAGGCAGGTCAAGGCGGAGAGTACTGGCGGAACAGTCGATGAGAGCAGAATGCGCGGAGAGGAAGTCCAAGCCGAGGATGATGTCGTGGGGACAGTGGGCGATGACTGTGAATAGCACGATAGTGGAGCGATCGGCGAAGGAGACGCGGGCGGCACACATACCAATTACGGGGGCTGTTCCGCCATCGGCGACACGGAAAACAGGCGTCGTGGGGGGTGTGAGTATCTTCTTCAGCCGGTGACGAAGGTCAGCACTCATTACGGATACATGCGCCCCAGTGTCTATAAGAGCAGATACAGAAACACCGTCGACTTGCACGTCAAGAAGGTTCAGATGAGTGGGCAACGTCAGTAGAGGATTTGGCGGCGTAGGGAGCAATGCAGCGTCACCTCGAGGCGCGGCATCGTCTAGTTTTCCGGCTGGGAGCGGCGTCCGAAGGGAGTCGGCGAATAGGAGCGACGGGGCTGAGGAGAGCGAGGTTGTCGTCGTTGGGGCGAAGGCGAACGAGAATAGGGGCGGTTCGGCGCAGGAGAATCAGTGGCGGCATTATCGGAGCGGGCTGCATAGGGTCGAGAAGGGCCACCTGGGCGAGAGTAGGCAGTATAAGTAGACCGGGTCGGGGAACTCCAACGACTGCGACAGTGGCGAGAAATGTGCCCGATTCTACGGCAGTGAAAACAAATGGGCTTGTCGTCAGCAGTGCGCCATTCAGATGGGTTGCGGAAACGTGGTGGGTAATAAGATGTGGGACGGGGCGTAATCGAAGAAGCCGGATGGGTATCAGGGCGATGGGCCGAGCAGACGGTGTGAAGACCCATGTTCGCGAACTCCTGGCGGACAACTGCCTGGATCAGGGAAACCGTGACTGCAGGTGCGTTGGAGGAGCTGGAGTCGAAGGCAGCCGGATAGGCGGCCTCAATCTCACGCCGGACGATCCTGGTAACATCACCAGTGTTGTTGGGACGAGGAGCGTCGGCACAGGAAGATGTCGCTGGGGTGTTGGGCAGACGGGCAAACTGCTGGTCGATACGTCGGCTTTTAGCGAGTTCCAGGCGGCGACACTCTTTTATAACTGCATCCACGGTCGCCACGTTGTTGAATACGAGCAAGTTGAAGGCGTCATCGGCAATGCCTTTGAGGATGTGGGAAACCTTGTCTGGCTCAGTCATGTGTGCGTCAACTTTGCGGCACAGAGCCAAGACGTCTTGGATGTATGTGACGTAGGGCTCTGTGGACGTCTGCACACGGCCGGATAACGCCCTCTGCGCGGCAAGTTGGTGACCGTAGGGGTTTCCGAACAAGTCTCGGAGCTTTTGCTTAAGCGAATCCCAACTGGTGATCTCCTCTTCGTGTGTCCGAAACCAAACTCGAGGTGTGCCACCGAGGTAAAAGAGTGCGTTGGCGAGCATGATAGTAGGGTCCCACCGGTTATTGCGGCTAACGTGTTCGTACAGGCTGATCCAGTCGTCGACGTCTGCCCCATCTTTGCCCGAGAATACGCCAGGATCGCGGGAAGCGGGGAGAGCGATGTAGGGCGTCGAAGTGGCAGCAGGTGTCGGAGCTGGCTGAGTCGAGCTGTCGTCGGCGGGAGCCATGACGGAAGACTCGACGTACCGTCCACTGCGAAGCTCCGTGACGAGGTACAGGGAACGTCCACCTCCACCAGATATGTTACGTAGGAAGACGCAGACGAAAAGCTATATACAAGTATATTTACAAAGAAATGCGCCGCACTTGGCCAAGAAGCCACAGCCCGCAGTAGCCTCTAATCTTCGTCGTCGTCTTCACACTGCTCGCCTCTTCGTCAAGGCAAATACTGTTCCGTAGCAATATCGCCTACCTTCAGTTTAATCAATATACCTAAGTAACCTCCTCTGAGTCAAGTATAATTGGGGGCTTGAGTAGATATGCATGATATGCTACTTACTGACTGTATAGTGACATATTTTTTTTAGGAACTGTGTTTTGAGGCACACATATCCTTTTATGTCTTGTTATGAGTTGCCCGACGAAAGCAGAAGGGCATTGCAAGTTATTGCATATATTACTGCACTTAATTCCTTACATACATGCCTGCACAGATTCTGTGTTCCTAGATTTATTTCTCTAAGTAGTCAAAAATCATGTATTACACTTTTTTTTCTCTTTTTTTTTGAGGGGGGGGGGGCTGTTCATTGATTCCCATTCCTAAAGGGACGTTGCAAGAAAAAACCACGAAAGGTGGCTTGAAAGTGTTTGAATTTTCTGTTTAACCTCTTATTATTTATTCTTCTAAAGCACTACCAGCATGAACACGTTTCTGCTCACTTTTATAAGCTAGCTGCCAGATAAGAAACCACAGTGTGAAAGAGTATTTTTTTTACTTGTTTTATTGTATGTTCTTTATTTGGCTCACAATGTTCTACCTACCACCTTATGCAGTACTCCAGCTGGAGCCTATGAGGTATGTTTATAAATGAATAAGTAAATTCCTGAAGCTTGCAACAAACCATGAAGCATAACATTTAAATGTAGTCAGTTCATAATACATCCCTAGAGCAGCATAGCATCAAGCTTGAAGCTTGAAGCTGATCTCTGATGTCCCATAAATTGCAGGTTTGATAATGTGGTATCACAAACTGCTGGTTACGCATGTCAGTCAGCCTAGTGCAGTGGTCGCAGGTGAGAGTGTAACCGAAAGCTGGGTATGCTTTGCCCTTCCGCATTTGACATGGGAGGGAGCTTGAACTCTGCTATTGCTTCTCTTATAGTTGGGACCATCTCTCTCACCTTCTCCTTATTATTGTCAACTTGCTAATATGCACTTCTACAAGCTTAGTTATGATGTTGACTGCTGAACTTGGATGATGTGCGTTTCAATAGTTAGTGGGACCCCCAAAACCATGCTGTACTTTGTGGGCATTTCAAATGGTCAATTTGAAATATGCGATTGTCTGACATTCTCAGGGAAACAAGGTTTTTGTTCTGAATAAGGCATAGGCTGCTTCCAGAAATAGTACCAGAAACAATACTTTCTCACCTAACAAAAGTATTTAGGCACGCCGTGCTCAGGCCATGCTGACCTACAATAATTAGATCACAATGTGCTATATCGACCGTTACATGTTATTAAAAGTGGCAGACAAAAGTCATAATGCACTTGAATTTCACTGTTAAAATGTGTGTGGCTACCTAACATTTAGCCTTAGCCCCTTTGGCGCAGACACCATTAGTGCAAAAATGGCGTATGTCATTACCAAGCTTTTGGGATAAGTACAGACTGAATAAGCACTTGTCAAGATTTTGAGTAGTACTATAACCTGAGACCCGCCCAAAGTGTGATTTTATTTTTATTTTTTCATTTAGACCATGGAGTCGCACTTCTCTTAAGCCTGTGCAGATACGTCACGCTAGGCGAGCCCCATTTATTTCTCCCTTTACAGTGAATCCTGTTTTTCAGTTTCATGTTGCATGACACACAAAGGCACTTTAAGCAAGGCCAAAAATAAGTGGTTTGAATGTGTACAAAATGACTCCGGACACATTTTTTTGTTTGGAGACCGTTTAAACGCATCATGTATTCTTTCTTTTTGTGTTAGTTTTGTGATGAGAGGTTATTTATTGCAAAAAGAAAATGAAGGTTAAAGTGGCATTTCCTGCCAAATTTTGTGGCGAAACATCGTACGTTGGAGGACATGATGCATTCCAGAGTATTTTTGTATATTTTAGCTGTTGCGGTTCAGTACACTTGCTCCAAAATTGCTAAGTTCAGTTCTTGCCTCTTTTAGAATGCAATATAGTCAGTTTTTGCCAAAAACAAATTAACTAGGCCTTAGCAGACAGCCAGCAGGTGTGGGAACTTTATTGTGGTTTCACCACCTGTACATCGTTCTTGTGTATTTTCTAGCTTATCAAGCCTCTACTTTTGGATAACTGCAGTCTTTCTGGGTTTGCGGAAGAGTAATTCAATAATGCATCTCAAATAATTATTTTTCCCTTAAGTGTCCCTTTAAAGTTTTGTCTGATTGATGTGGCATGAGACAACACTGCCCGAAAGTTATCTTGCATGTCAGCAGTTGTGTTGCCATGTAATCACCAGTATTGTCTTTGAGGTGCTCAGAGATGTCACTGCACTTACTCTTCATTACCCAAGTCCCTAAGAAGCCATAAAGAGGATCTGAAATGTCCTGCAATAAGTTATATAAGACTGTATTCACTGGGGCTCTGTTAAATGCTTGCAGTAGAAAAGCACTGTCTTCTCCAAAACATGCATAGTGTGTTGGGAATTTGTCAACGATCCTTTTTACCTCAACAGTCATGGAAATATTGATTTACCGTGTTCACCGGCAGATTTATATCAAGCCTGATCTCTGTAGCTGACTAGGTTTTTTATTACACAAAAATTAAGCTGGTTTTCAATAATACCACCTTTTCACAGTACTGAAGCACCAGTTTGCAAAAATAATAGAATAAGTTTAACTCTATTTTTTGTAAAAGCAAGCTGTTGTCTTACACAGCAACTTCAGTGAGTTTTTTAAGCGCGGGAGGCTTAGGATGTTGGTTGAAAATTAAGTTGCTTAAAGACGTGTTGCATCGGAGAGCATGTTTTCTTTTATCTATTGTAGCATTATCTGATCTCTTATGTTCCTTTCCATGCTATTCACAGTGCACACTTTCTAAGGAGATAAGGGACACACAGTGTGAAAGAGGACAGTTATTTTTCACTGTCGGCCTGTCGCTTATTCTTTTGGCATGTGTGTGCCATGAACACCATCAAAATGAACTGTTACCAACTTGCCCAAGCTTCAGCTCTTGTGCTTGGTGTTTTTGTCTACAAAATGTCCATATGGCAGTAGTAGTGTTGCTGATATTTGCGTGTATGAAAAGGGGATGCTTACTTGATTGCAGAACAATTTGATTGGTTCTACACATGGTACTGAACTTACCAATGTCATTTTAAAGGTGGGATTAGGTAGGAAGCTATTGTGGTACTGTTGAAAGTGCGCTTGTGCAGATGCAGAAGCTTGTCTTCTGTTGACAAAAATTGGGCTCAAGCCGTAGGAGGATAGTTGTCAAAGTGTAATGAAAGCCTCCTGGTAGACATGCTGAGTTATGCTGCTGGGGACACTTATTGGTTAGCCCTATTGGGTAATGCTGCTAGGCTTATGGGTGCTATAACATTGCAGTGCCTGCAGAATGCATGTCGTGCTATGGTATCAGAATTGGCCCACCAAGTGACCACCTTTGCTTACACTATGTGGCTTTCTGGCCTACTTTACTTAACCTGACTGCCACCTATACACAAGGAGAAGGAGGGAGGCAAAAAAAAGGGATCTTCAATTAATTTTCTTGCATAGATGGCTCATGCATCATATTTTTCTTATAGTGCAGGATTTGTTACTCAAAGTGAAGCTTGCTATATGGAGAATATCTACATTTTTTCATATGTATACCGAACAAGGATTGATTTGTTCACGGTGTCACTTTTTATATTATACTCACGTGACACTAAGCCCACTAGTATTTATGCAGGTATGGCTGGGCCTGCAGAGAAAGTGTAAGCAGACTGTGCTGTGTTGCTGATCAGTGCTGATCTCCACGCCTGAGTTGGTCCCCCAACATCCAGGCACCAGCGTGCTTTGCTTCATCATTGACAAGGTAATATGATATGGAGAGCTTGCACCTGGATATCAGTTTTGAGCTTGACTTTTGAGAAATATGTTGAGATAGAAGACACAAGGGTTGGCCTTGGTGATAGATAACACGTGTGTGTTTTTTTAAAGTGCTCTTTTTGAAATATTCTTCATGGACCTATTTTCAGCAAATGTTTACATTCCTTAATTGCAAACTGCCATGGAGCTGGTTTATGCCTTAAACTAGCACTCTTTCACCAAGAAAAAGCTTTATTTAGCATAAAATTCATAGGAAAGGCAAGGAGGTGACAGGACAGGACACTACTAACATTATCCAATTTTACTGCTTGCACAGCAATATAAAGCGAGAGTTGAAGGGACGAGGTTTGGGGTTTGTGTTCGTTGGTTCTATGGGTTTTGGAGCCCCACACGGCTTCTTTGCTAGGCAGACAAGCTTGTGGGATGTGCTTCTGAAATTTGTACAGCACACTGACGGTGCAGGGGGGGTGCGGGCCTCATCTTCGGAAGGAAGTGCACTGACGGCACCATTCATGGCGCAGATGACTCTCATAGAGTCAGGCAAGGCACCAGTGTTGATGTTTGTTCCCTTGCCCCAAACAGCATGTTTAGGTTCAGTGTAGTTGTAAGAAGACAAGTTAAACATTACTTTCATAGTTTGAGTGGCCGCATTTTTCTGAGAGCACTGAATTTCTTTTCTTGCAACTGCCTGCCCTGGTGTTTCCTTAGCGTTGGCATGAAGTTGGCATGGAGTTACGCATCCGGGAACTCGTGAACAATGACCCTGTAGTTGACACTTTGCGAAGAATACATCGGCTTCCAAGCCCTTCATTTTCTGTTGGCATACATTTACTTGTACTGTTAGCAATTTCTTCTCGGCTTGCTGAATTATCCTGAGGCCCCACACTGACACTACTGATGTCTTCAATTGAAGACTTTTCAGGATAAGACTCCTGGCTTTGAAAGTGTGGTTTAAAAAAAGGTGGCACTTACAGGTGGCTATTCAAGACCTGAGTGAAATGAACCGGCAAGTCTTGGTTACATCTTGTGTGTAGTCCTGTTGGAGTTAAACGTTTTACGAAAAATTGTGTCGTCACTAACACGCTGATAAGCACTTGGTCATTCACCACAACTTCATAGTCGTTACCTGGCTAAATGAATTTTCGTCGAACCCTTGATAATACCTTCTACAGAACTTATGTACAAAACATTGTTACCAAGACTTACTGGTTCGTCTCACTCGCGTCCAGAATAGAAATCTGTAAGTTCCACCGTCCTGCAAAGAACCTTATCCTGAAAAGTCTACACTTGAAAGCATCGGTAGTGTCAGCGTGGGGCCTCGAGATAATTCGGCCAGCTGGGAAGAAATTACTGGCAGCAAGAGTTCAAGAGTGCTGACAGAAAATCAAGAGCGTGTGAACTAGAGCAGACCATTATTCGGGTCTTCTGGGACATACAGCTGAATGTCAACTTCACAGCGAGACTAACGGACCGCCTGTGCGGGCAGTCACAAGAAAGCTTGATGTATTATAACCAAAACAGCCTGTTCAAACCAGGAAGTTATCTTGAGCTTGTCTTCCTACAAGCCCACTAAACCTGAAACTGCCATTCTGCGCAAAAGACAACTTCAACACTGGCACTTCACCCAACACTGACGAAAGTAAGCTGCATCGTGTAACGTGCCCGCAGTAAGCTCTTTCTGAAGCAGGAGAAGGGCCCACGAGCTTACCTTCCATGGTGTAATTCAGGAACCTGTCTCGGCTCCAGAAAGGGAGCTTTTTTGGCTTGGCTTGAGTCAATGACCATAAAATTATCGTTACCAAATAGAACGCATTAACAGTTGCAGACTCAGGGTAATGTTTTACTTGCTTGATTTTGTGGACAAAAACTGATGAAAGGGTGCCTAATGTGACTAGTTATCCTGTCCAGGAGTCCGTGATTTCAAGGAGTTTGACAACCATTTCATTGGCTAACAATCGCAAAGCATACTTGTGTTGTCATTTGAAACAAAACCACGCACTTTAAGGAACGGTGACAATTTCTTTAGGTGTGGGGAGCACCTGCACTGCATATATAATTTTGGTTAAAAAGAAAGTAAGGCGGAATGGGCCATATAAAATTAATGACAATAATTTTGGCATAAGTAGATTTTTGCTCAAACCATCTGAAAGTTTCTTGTTTTAGAAAGTATTAAATTTTGTTAAACGTAGCTGCTGTCAGATGATTCTATATAAGCATTTGGCCTTATGCAGTACTATTTGCTTTAAATAAAATTTTTGAGTTTTATTTGTCAAAACCTCAATATGATTGCTGAGCGACATATTGTAGGGCAAAGGCACAAATACACAGATGATATACCAAAACATGTCACAGGTGCTGCTAAAAACCTAATTCGAAACACAACAGGATACTGTATATATACTCTTCCGAATGCACATGCGCACTAGCCACTTCGGGAAGACAACAGAGGGCGATTATTCGTGCTAACACAATCATTTTGAAGATCTAAAGAAAGCAAGTTCCGCGTCGTACAAAACAACAGAGGTCTGACTTACACAAGCACAACTTTTTTATGTAAAACGCTTTGAGTAGCTTACATGCAATTTTATCTTTACTTCTGCCTGGGATCTTCACATCATAAAATCTCGCACGACAAGGGCAGGCTTTTCTTTTTGCTGATAGATGCGCATTCAAGTGTGTCGTCATGTTTTTAGCATGCTCCCTCATTCAATCATTGATGCAGCAGCCAGTTTGTCCTACATAGGACTTTCCACAAGGCAGTGGGATTTCATAAACCACACCGGGACCACATTGCCCGTAAGGTGTTACATGTTGTACTTGGCAGCTTACCTTAGATCTGCCCATTATGCGGGGACACGTTCGGGCCAGCCTATTGGGAACAGAGAACAATAGAGGCACTCCATGCCTGTTCGCCACTTTCTTTAAATTGTGGCTCAACTTATGCACATACGGTACAACTTGCGTTCTTTGGCCACTCGGCTCACCAGCTCTGGCCTCATTCACCAGTGTGCCCGCTTTTGTAGTGTTCTCTTTTCCCAATATGCTGGCCCAACTGTGTCCCAACATAATTGGCAGATCTAAGGTAGGCTGCCAAGTACAACACGTCACACCTTACTGGCGATGTGCTACCAGAGGGGTTTATGAAATCCCACTGTCTTGTGGAAAGTCCCATGTAGGACAAACTGGCCGCTGCATCAATGATCGAATCATGGAGCATGCTAACAACACGACGAAATACTTGAATGCGCATCTTTCAGCACAATGTAAAGCCTGTCCTTGTCGTGCGAGATTTCATGATGGGAAGATCCTGGGCAGAACTAAAGATAAAACAGTACGTGAGCTGTTGGAAGCATTTTACATAAAAGAAAAAAGTAGTGCTTGTGAAAGTTGACCTATATTGTTTTCATGATGTGGAACTTGCTTTCTTTAGATCTTCAAAATGATCGTGTTAGCCCTGATAATCGCCCTCTGTGCTCTGCCCGAAGTAGCTGGTGCGCCTGCGCGTTGTGAGGAGTACATATACTGTATCTCGCTGTGCTTCAAATAAAGTTGTTAGTAGCGCCTGTGACGTGTGTCTGTGTATCTTCTGTGTATTTGTGCCTTTGCGCTATGTCGTTCAGCAAACAGCAACTTGCCTAACACCAAGTCCTTCTGCACAATATGATTATGGGGGACACTGTAGTGGGGAACTCTGGATTAACTTTGAACACCGGGGGTATGTGCCCAATGCACCTTATGGGGGTGTTGTTGCACTTTGCTGCCATCAAAATGTGGCCGTTGTGCATGGTATTTTATCCTGCGCCATTCGGCTTAGCAGTGCAATGCCAAAGCCACAACGCCACCATGATTTTTAGTTTTGCTGGTAGAATAGCAGTTTCCAAGTAATTTAATTAGCTCGACCTGTTGATGCTGCTCTCTAAAAGTAGATTTTATGCATGTTACTTATGTTGCTTGAGTACTACTAATTATTATTACTCAAATAATGCCTTTTTTACTGTAATAACACTTGTTTCAGTGATCTGCTAATGTAACAGGTTATTCTACGACACTATAATGCAGATTTCCTTAGGAGTCATAAGCATTGCAGGAAACCACTTATTTTTAATAAATTTTGTTCAGTATCGCATGTTCTGAATGCTAAAGCATTCTTACCTGTGTGAATGTCAGCTAAACTGCTTTTGCCTATGTGTTATCTTATTGCATGTGTGAAAAAAAAAACTGTTGGCTTTTGTTTACTTTTTCAGGTGCGCGGCAAGCTCTCACTCAAGCAACACATTCCAGTGGTCTTCTGTCAACAGACTGGGTCTATTGAAGTACCATTACAAGGTCCAATAAACAACTCTTGCGAGATGTGTGACGTGCTCTTGCTTAAAATCGGAGGACTTCACTATTAATGTAAGCTTGAATAGGTGTGCTGAAGAACCTGTGTAACGTGTACTTGTTTATTAACAAGTACAAACCATTACCTCACCTGACTTTTTTTTTCACCTCAACATAACTCTTTACTGTAGATTTCTGAACAAACCATTACAGCGACACAACACTGCAGTAAGGTCAGCACAAGTGTTCATGCATGAACACTTGTATTTACAAGAATTGTATTTGCATTATTATACTAAATATGAATATGAGGTGCGTATCTTTTTCAGGGTGCATACTCTCGCAGGTTGTACAAGCTCGTCATCTTGTACGCACTCAGCTCGTAGAAACGAACTCGTTCATAATGTACGAGAATCTCGTTCAGTGACAAGAACGCGAACTCGTACATGTGTGCGAGAAATGTACGCGATGATTGCTGCGTAGACTGTACGAGGTTCTCGTAGACTCAACGAGTTCTCGCAGACTGAACGAGTTTCTCGCACAGTCTACGGAGCAATAATCGCGTACACTATTTCTCGTACATTCTCGTTCACATTTTTTTCAATAGGGTAGTAACCGAACATGACTCTCTTCCCCATGTCCCTCGCTGGAAACTGGCCTCAGCTGACTGGGAATGCTTTAGGGAATCCACGTACTTATCACGAGATTTTATAAATAATTTTACTGTAGATCATGCCCTATCATATTTTACTGCTTTTATCATTGACGCCGCTGAGAAGTTCATCCCTCAAACATGTGGCACTTCATTCAAAGACGGGTCCCCTGGTGGAATAACGATTGTAGACAGGCACGAAGGAGACAAAATAAAGCTTGGGGCAAACTACGTGAATGTCCTACAGCTGAAAACCTAATAGAATTTAAACATGTTAAATCCCAGGGAAGAAGGACGCGAAGACAGGCTACGAGGGCAAGTTGGGAGAGGTTTCTCTCAGGTATCACCTCGTATACTCAAGAGGCAAAAGTATGGGACAGGCTAATGAGGCTAAAGGGAAAAGAAATCCATCCGTTGCCGCTAGTGAACGACGAAGTGAACAGCTTGGAAGACCAAGCTGACGCTCTTGGCGAACACTTCGAGCGCGTGTCTAGTTCGAATAATTATTCCGAGGCATTCCTAAAGCACAAACAAATCGCAGAACGCAAGGCTATTGACCGCAAATGCAGACAGAACGAACCCTTTAACATGCCTTTTAACATGGCAGATTTGAGAGCCTCCTTGACTGCATGTCGGAGCTCTGCACCTGGACCCGACAGGATAATGTACGACATGATCAAACACATTCACAGTGATAGCCAAATAACGCTACTCGCACTCTTCAATGCTATATGGGCTGCCGGGTACCCACCTACTGCATGCATGGAAAGAATCCGTTGTCGTTCCGATTCTGAAACAAGGTAAAGACCCCACATTAGTAACAAGTTACCGCCCAATAGCCCTCACAAGTTGTATCTGCAAATTCTTTGAAAAAATGATAAATCGTCGCCTTTTACACTTCCTTGAGTCAAACAAAATCCTTGATCCATATCAGTGCGGCTTCAGAGAAGGACGGTCTACAACCGACCATCTCGTGCGTATCGAAGCAAACATTCGTGATGCCTTCATACATAAACAATACTTCCTATCCGTGTTTCTCGATATGGAAAAGGCGTACGATACGACCTGGCGTTACGGAATACTACGTGATCTGTCGGCAATGGGCATCCGCGGTAATATGTTAATTGTTATTGAAAGCTACCTACACAACCGCACATTCTGGATTAAAATAGGTAATGCACTGTCGCGTCCATTTATACAGGGAACTGGTGTACCCCAGGGAGGCGTGCTCAGCTGCACACTGTTTATCGTGAAGATGAACACACTTCGTGCCTCATTACCACCGGCTATTTTTTATTCTGTCTACGTGGACGATATACAAATGGGCTTCAAGTCCTGTAACCTGGCCGTGTGCGAGAGACAGGTACAGCAGGGGTTGGACAAAGTGTCTAAGTGGGCAGACGAAAACGGGTTCAAAGTTAACCCCCACAAAAGTTCTTGTGTTCTTTTCACAAGAAAGAGAGGCCTGATCCCAGATCCTTGTGTAGGACTGTGTGGACAGCAAATACCTGTGAACAAAGACCACAAGTTTTTAGGCATCATACTTGACTCTAAGCTAACTTTCATTCCGCACATCATATATCTCAAAACCAAATGCCTAAAAACAATCAACCTAATGAAGATTATATCTCACACAACATGGGGCAGCGACAGGAAGTGTCTATTGAACCTTTATAAGAGTATGATTCGTTCACGACTAGATTATGGGGCTGTAGTATATCACTCTGCCGCCCCAAGCGCACTAAAGATGCTAGATCCCGTTCACCATTTAGGTATCTGCCTGGCAACCGGTGCTTTCAGAACAAAAGCTTATATGTAGAATCGAATGAATGGTCACTCCATCTGCAGAGATCATACACCAGTTTCACATATATCCTCAAAGTACACTCTAATCACGAACATCCGTGTTTTAAGACCATTAACGATTTGACGTGTACTACACTTTTCTACAATCTACCCTCTGTGAGACAGCCTTTTTCACTGCATGTGAGAGAGCTGAGCGTTGAAATCGATGTCCCACTCCTCGAACATCGCATAATGCCTCCAGCTAAACTGCCACCTCCTTGGGAGTGGCAACCGATAAAGTGCGATATATATTTTGTAAAAGTCACAAAGTACGCAGCAGACCTCGAAATTCAAATGCATTTCCGTGAACTCCAATCCCAGTATTCGTGTACTGAATTCTACACCGACGCATCAAAGTCGCACGCTGGCGTATCTTACGCGGCAATTGGCCCCTCTTTCTCTCAATAGGACGTATTGAACCCTTATACAAGCATCTTTACTGCAAAAGCCTATGCAGTGCTGCCTGCGGTTAAACACATTAAGAAATTAAAACAACAGAATGCAATAATATTCACGGACTCCTTAAGTGTCGTGAATGCACTAATGTCTATAAGAATACACAAAAATCCTGTTTTTATTGAGCTTTACACATACCTGTGCAATATTTATTCATCTGGTAGACATGTGACAATATGCTGGGTTTCTGGCCATAGAGGCATTGAGGGTAATGAACTGGCAGACAAAGTGGCCACATCAATTACATCTCAACCTATTAATCTTACCGCTGCTATTACTGCCACAGATCTCAGTCCTTTTTTGCGAACGAAACTGCGAAACCATTGGCAACGCTTGTGGGACGCCGAAACAAATAATAAGCTCCACTTGATTAAACCACAGTTAGGTTTCTGGCCCTGTGCAACAAAAACACGACGAACTGATGTCCTATTCTGTCGTCTCAGAATAGGACACACATATGGTACTCACAATTTTCTGTTGACTGGTAACGAGCCTTGAACCTGTGGTCGATGTGGTGAGAGGCTGACCGTCCTTCATGTCCTCCTGGAGTGTCGGGAAGCCGAAACAGAGAGAAGAAAACATTTTCCTCTTGCATACAGCTATTGTGTCCCGCTCCATCCCTCCATGTTTCTCGGTAAAGAACCACTTTTTACAACTAAAGCAGTCCTCGAATTCTTGAACGATGTTGTCCTACATGTCATAAGCCCAATAAATTCGTAGCGCATCCTCTCTCCAGAGGATGCCGCTGTGACAGTAGTTCAGTATAGCACCTGCCTCCAGGCCCATGTGGTTCAAGGGTTCTGTTTAGGCAGTAGTGTTTTTGTCAATTACTACATCTGAAATCACTTGAATATCTTATCACCCTTTTTCAGCGCATTCTTCATTTCATAGTAAGCGTCATTGATCATTGTCATAACCTTACTACATGTAGATTTTACGCTCTTTACAGCGACTATTTCAGGCCCCTTTACAGCCACGCCTCATCCACGCCTCATAATTCACTATTCATGTACCACTGACACGCCATTATCATCGCCTTGGCGCTCTTTGGCCACATCTGGCCCTTGCGCCAATAAACCCAACTAATCATCATCATCATCACCAATAGCACTCCCACAGTTCACCGCTCTAACAACTAAGATATCGACGGAGCTGATGGGCGACACCTTCTGATCGCATTTAGTGCATTCATTTATCGCACGCTTGAGGTATATCAAGGCTGACGTTACGTAAAAAACGCGTCACTATCATTACCCCCCCCCCCCAAAAGAAGAGCGGGAAGTTATCAACAGTGCTGGTGATAAAAAGTAAGCCATGACACGCAATAAAAAGTCTGTCGAGTCGGATTCGAACCAGTGACCTATGGGTATCTGTTTCTCCAATAGCACTCCTACAGTCCACCACTCTACCAGTTGAGCTATCGACGGAGCTGATGGGCGACACCTTCCGATCGCATTTCGTGTATTCAATAATGGCACGCATGAGGCATATCAAGCCTGACGCTCCGTAGAAAATGTGTCCTGATCAATACCACCCATAAAAAAGAGCGGAAAGTAATCAACAGTGCTAGTGATAAAAAGTAAGCCATGACTAGAAATAAAAATTCACGCAAGTTTGCACTCTTTCGCGCAAAGCTGACGCACAGCGAAGCTTACTGGCTGCTACTGCTAGGTCTTGGTTTAACTTAACTACGCATGTAGGAAGGTATTCTCGAGCGATACTTTTCGGAGGGACCTTCCCTTTCGCGACATTTCGCGTGACTAGCGCTGGACGCGTCGGCGCCTACGAGCTACAGCGCCCCCGGCATGCCGCAAACGCAGGCAGTAAAGGTTGGCACAGTACCAAGGACACCACTGCTCACCGACGCCTAACACAATGGAGGCTAGCCGCTCGATATCAATGGGCCAGATTTGCTTTGTCTTGACTTTTGCGCGGCCTAGTACAAGCTTTCGCTTTTCTTTTTCTCCTGGCTCAGAGCGCCGCGGAGAGAAGAGACGCGGGGATCGGGAAGGCAGAGAGCTGGCGATAAGGAGACGGCGTGTCTCCGCCTCCTCCTCCGGGTGGCCATGGCTACGGCGCGGCAGTTTCTTGGCACGCACCACAAATTACGGCTGGCTTAAACAGCTTCGCTATCAAAAGTCAATCGAGCCGTATTCCAATCAGTGACCTATGGATAGCTGTTTCTATAATAGCACTCCTACAGTCCACCGCTCAACCCACTGAGATATCGACAAAGCTGATAGGCAACACCTTCCGATCGCATTTAGTGCATTCATTTATCGCACGCTTGAGGTAGATCAAGGCTGACGTTACGTAAAAAGTGTGTCCTTATCAATATCCCGCCCCCTCCCATAAAAAGAGCGGGAATCTATCAACAGTGTTGGTGATAAAAAGTAAGCCTTGACTTGAAATAAAAAGTCCGTCGAGCCGGATACGAATCAGCGACCTATGGATAACTGTTTCTGCAATAGCGCTCCTACAGTCCACCGCTCTACCAACTGAGCTATCTTTTTTTAGAATTTTTATTTCAACAACCAGATACAAATGTGTGGTTAAAAAATTGTCAGCATACTTTGGTTGACATAAGGCATTAAAATTTCTTGATTTTTGACAGTTCATCAAATACGCTGATCCGGTGAGGTGGTTCAGCTTGTACTCGATACACATCGCGTATGTAGCACACATTTTCCACAAAATTCTCCCTTGCCGATCGCGTGTTAACGTCAGCGTGTCTGACGGCCATACGTGTTCTCCACAAACTATGGAGGCCAAGTAGCATGATCATATCGTAAGGTATGCCGTTTTCATTGTCTACGGGTAAGTATCTTATGCCAATAGGAGTTATGGGTAATTCTTTTTTCAGCGTTCTTTGCATCACATCCCAAAAAAATATCGCGTCCCAACAATCTATGAACGCATGCTCGAGTGTTGCTGGCTTTTTGCACAGTAGACAATTTGTTGTCCATGGCACGAATATGCCCTTTTCAGCAAGCCACGTTTTAACTGGGATAGTATTAGTGTGTAACTTAAAAAAGAATGACTTCGTACCAGGTTTCACAGGCATCCGCTTAACTCTTTTTAAAACATCATTTCCCGGACCTCCATAGTTTATAGATCTATACACGGGAACTGGCAACATGACATCAATCAAATCTTTGTAAAGGATCTTTCTTGTTACAACACTTAGATACTTCAACGACAATCGCGCCGTTAAAAAATGAAATGAGGCTACCACCTCTTTTGTATATCGCTTGACTCTTCCATTTAATTCGCTCACACTAGATACAATAAAATCTGGAAGCACACTTCTTAGTCGTACTTGCATCATTGAACGTAAGAAAGGGTTCTCCTGGTCCCTCAAGAACATGAAACGGGAAACAAGTTGCCGAACAAACAAGTGTGCGAGTCCAAGACCTCCCTGTCGAACAGACCGAAACAAATTGGTCCGACTTACCCTCTCCCAACAGGAGCCCCAAATGTACACCGCGAACACCCTATGCATTTTCTGAACGTTCGCACGAGACATGCACAAAAAGTGCAGCACATACCATACTTTGGCCACTAAAAAAAGGTTACAGACAGTAGCCTTAGCAAACATGGATAGGTTTTGGCCCTGCCAGCCTAGCGCTTTCTCCCTTATCCTTGGCGTATAACTACGTCCCAATATTCTGCGCTCCTGTAATAATGCTCAAGGGGCACACCTAGGTAGTTTGCAGGGACTGTTGTCTATTGCAGGTTAGCAAAATGAGATGGCGTAATATCCCAGCGCCCATGCCAAAAGCCGACACTCTTTTCCCAGTTGATTTGACCCTCTGTTTGCTGGCAGAACTTTCTTGCAATATTTGTGACTTCTTGAAGACTTTGCCTATGACTGCAAAAAATCGCAATGTTGTCCGCGTAGGCCAGAACTTTCACTTGAGATGACTGAAGCTTAAAACCATTGATTCTTTCATTTTTGATGAGCTTTAGGCAAAACGGCTCAAGATAAATGGCAAAAAGCAAAGGCGAAAGTGGGCACCCTTGTCTTATGGATGAGAGAACTGGGAGAGCTTCACTTAGTTTCTTATTTACTATGATGCGTACCGAGGAATTGTTGTAAATCATTTTAGCCCATTTATTATCACGTTACCTATGTTGGTTTGTTCAATGACAGAAAAGAGAACATCATGTAACACGCTGTCAAATGCCTTTGCAAGCATTTGACAGCGTGCAACTGCATCATTGCAATTCGGCTTTCGAATGCATCACAGCACTCCAAAATGCTGCGAGCGACATGCACATTTGTAGTTATTGAACGCCCTTTCACACCGCACGTCTGATGCGGTCCAACTAATTCTGTAATAACACTCTGTATTCGCTTAGCTAAAACATTCGTGTATATTTTATAGTCAGTGTTAGTAAGTGTTATCGGGCGGTACGCCTCTACAGAAAGCAATTTCTCTCGGTCGTCAGTTTTAGGAATAAGTACCACATGAGCAGTGCGACAAGAGACCGGCAACGATTTTTCTGCATACGCCTCTGTGATCATAGCAAGCAGAAAAGGTGCGAGTTGATCTTTAAAGGCTTTATAAAAGGCGGCTCCCAGGCCATCAGGCCCTGGTGCTTTACTCACTGTCAAGTCATTAATTGCGCTACTCACTTCCTCCATACTGATTGGCCCTTCAAGTTGTTCCCGAGTGCTGTCATCTAGCATTGGCATTAAGTGTAGAAATTCATCACTGAGCTTACTTTTCGGCTTTCTTTCATTCCCGATTATGTTTCGGTACTGGTCAACAAAGGCCTGTTCAATTTTGTTCCCATCGGACGTTATTTCATTTTGATACCGGAGTTGCCGTATTTCGTTCCGAGCGGCATATAGCCTTTCGTCACTAAAAGCGCGTTTATTTGGCGTTGCGCCCATCCACAGTTTTTCCGCTCGCGCTCTTATCACTGCAGCTCTGTACTTTTGTGTTTCCAATGCTTCCAGATGGTTTTTTACTTCACGTATGTCGATTGCGCACGACCCAGGCTTCGCAGCTTCCATGCACATCAAGAAATCAAGTTGACACTGCAGTTCTGTAACCTTCTTATTTTCTTCGTATCTGAGCACTTTTCCCCTTTCTGTCGCGACCATCTTGATCGTGTGCCTAAAGTTTTGCCACTTATTTCTGCTACTCGATGAATTATCGGCGGTCATTTTGGCAATTTCTTTCCTGACTTCATCAACAAATATGTTGTCTTCTAACAGCTTTGCGGTAAATTTCCAAAGATCCCAGTTAAATCGTGTTTTACTTGGCTTACTCCCAAGTGTGACCATCACTAGGCTATGGTCACTAAATGAGACATGTTTAACATTATAAGAGCTGCATTCTGTCACAAACTCTAAACTAGCATATATTCTGTCCAGCCTCGCACTACTACCGCGCTGGAAATGTGTGAAGATAGGACTAGAACCTCGCGACAACAACCAGCCAAGATCCTCTAATTGGTAATCCTCAATTAAGGCATCTAAATACCTCGCACTCTTATCCCGAACACAAACATTTCTCGATCTATCTCCCGCCATGCACATACAGTTGAAGTCACCCAATAAAATAAGGCGCCTGTCACATTTTTGGTAGCTATGAACCTTTTCAAAGAGCGCAACATGCTCATTTTCATTATTGGGAGCATAAATACAACTAACACGCCAAAAAAAAAAAAACCAAAAAGTAGGAAATCAACTACAAGCAGCCTTCCCTCTTCGGATGCGATAACATTCACTTCCTCAATGCCTAAATCGTTACGTAAAAGTAAGGCACAACCTCCAGAAGTGCCAACTGCGTGGCATATATACGCAGACGTTGTAACGCGTCCGAAAAACCCCAACCATGCGATCCGTCTCTTCCTTGGTCTCAATTTTAGTTTCTTGCAACGCAGCTATATACAAATCGTTTTCAAGAAGCAGGCGGTTGACCTGATACTGACGTTTTCTTGCTGATAATCCCCGAACATTCAGAGTGGCTAATCATAGTGGCACCTGAAATTTTTCTATAGCGTCACGCGTGGTACAGATGGATCGCATGTCGCTCACCTCGGGGCTTACTGATGCTCCCGAAATGTCATAAGTATGGTGACAAACGTGGCTGGTTTTGTCCATGTTATCACAGTTCTTGTGCGCGGCTTGGTGGCTACCTATCCGGCTGCCATCCATGAAGTTCCGAGCTTGCGGTCGCTTGTCGCATCGACATCCGAAGAGCGCGGCTAGCCGCGCCTATTTCGGGGTCATCTCAATTCTCTTGTCAGGTGGTACTGTTGGCTTTGGCTTAAATGACAATCGACGCGTCGGGGCTGCTTTTGCAGGCGGTCCGTCCACGTTCACGCTTTCCGAGACGTGGCTATCTTCGGTTGTCTCAGCATGCGTCCGCTTCATAGCAGCCGCTGACGCATCAGCCATGGTAGTGTCGTTGGTCCCAAGTCCTTCGCATTGTTCTAACGCAGGGGCATTCGCACTCGTGTTGTCTGCTGGCTGCGTAACACCTGTCAGCGTTTCAGCAGCCGGCTTTTGTTGTGTTTCTGCTCGCTTGTCAAATTTTGCATAGTATATTGCTTTGTCGTCGAACTTTCTTGTCGCGTTCTCTCCGGACCTCTCGTGTCTGTAGCCGCTGCTGCGGTTTCTTCAGCTTCTGTCCCGTCCATTACGTGCTCCATCACGTCGGACTTCCTTGCTGGCCCTGTCATACTAGCGTACGTTGGTACACATTGGTTCTCGTCGTGTCCAAAGCGTCTGCATCGTGGGCACCGAGGAACGCGGCAGTCGCGGCGTATATGGCCTTTCCCTTGGCAGCGCAGGTATAGTGGTGGCCGTCCAGCGACCACTAAGAGGGCCGGCTCGGCTGCAATTCGAATTTTATGAGGAACGTCTTCAATAGTGAATCCGGGCTTCAGCTTCATGCTCAGGACGCGCGTCGTCGACCCCTTATCGGCGATGCCATGAACGCGCCACCGCTCTTTGGCTATTTCGGACACATCGCCGTATGGCAAGAACGCGTCACGCACTTCATCATCATTGACACAGGGCAGTACCCAGTGCACCTTCACACGGACTTCTTGCTTGTTAGGATCAACAACAAGGCATCGGCGCCCCTTGGCACTCACGTTGCTCATTCCCAACAACTTCTTCATGGACACGGAGTTCTTAAACGTGACTGCCCACACGTGATTCATTTGGAAAGCCCCAAGGGCGACGACCTCAGAAAGCAATTCCAAATGAACAAGGGCGTCCTGAAAGTCTTCCACTCCGTACGGTCGCGCTCAAAGGTCACCGTGCAAAAATACAGTATTAAAAACTATCCGACCTTTCGGCAGGTGAGGCAGCATTACTTCATACTCCTGGTTATCTCGACTGGTCATCCTGTTTCCGCGGCTGAAATGGGCCGCTATCACCGCCCCTTTAGAGCACATGAATACACGTCCGTACGCTTTCGCGGCCGGAAGTGGAATGCTCACTGAGCTATCGACGGAGCTGATGGGCGACACCTTCCGAACGCATTTCGTGCATTCATTAATGGCACGCATGAGGCATATCAAGGCTGACGCTCCGTAGAAAATGTGTCCTGATCAATACCACCCAAAAAAAAAGAGCGGAAAGTAATCAACAGTGCCGGTGATAAAAAGTAAGCCATGACTAGAAATAAAAATTCACGCAAGTTTGCACTCTTTCGCGCAAAGTTGACGAGCAGCGAAGCTTGCTGGCTGCTGCTGCTAGGTCTTGGTTTAACTTAACTACGCATGTAGGAAGGTATTCTCGGGCGATCATTTTCGGAGGTACCTTCCCTTTTGGGAGATTTCGTGTTACTAGCGCTGGACGCGTCGGCGCCTACGAGCTACAGCGCTCCCGGCATGCCACAAACGCAGGCAGCAAAGGTTGGCACAGTGCCAAGAACGCCGTTGCTTACCGACGCCGAACATGTTGTAGGCTACACACGAAACAATTTCTCACCCATAAGGGTGTAAATCAGCTTGTCCCCAGACGAACACCCTTTGCCACCTATTGGGTGCTTAAAAAAGGGTGCTAGGAAAGGGTGCAGAGGCCAGCACCCTTAAGGAAGGGTGCACAGCATAAAATTTTACAGGGTGTAGTGGTCGCACCCTTACTAAAGGGTGCTATTTCACCATAACACCCTATGAAATGGGTGCTGGAATGGTGCTCCACATTGATTCACCCGAGAAGCAAAAGCCGAGGATTGATGTACGACCGCAAATGTGTCCACAAAGGTCGAATGCTCTACTCCGCAGACAATGCCGCGTGACAGGCCGCTTGCTAGCAACTGATATTTGGACAAAACAATATATATATATATATGTATATATATATATATATATATATAGTGGGAAAATATGCATCTTTCCCATCCATGGATGACACTTGTCACGCATTTCATAAATGTTGTATAGCTATACCTATTTGTGGACCACAATGCACAGCATCAATCCAAGGCCCCTGTGTACCTGCACACATGCATGCCCAGGAGATGGATGCTTGGTCTCCATCCAGACATGCGTGCCATGCAAATAAAAAATTGATTCAGGAAAACAATGCATAGGGACCATTCGTTTCCAAGGAAATATACGATTGTTGAACTGTAACAGTCATATTTCCCTTGCAACAAAGGCAGATAATATACACTATACAGCACCTGGTCATCTCTTGCTCATTTGAGAAATGCGTGGCACAGGTGGGTTTTTATACACATGAGATTGCGAAATAGTTTTGGTATCAAGGTAAATTTATTAAGAACGTCAGTAAAATAATTAATGCAACACAAATACATATCACCTGACCTATTTTAATGCAGCATACAACTTCAAAAAGAACAGTTGCTAACTTTGCATATGGGAAATGATCTGCAGCATCGTGTATACTCCGCTGACCTACCACAACAGTATATGAGATCAGCTTTCGTGACTATGTAATAAGCCAGAAGTACGTATCAACCTTCTAGAGCTTTTATTTTTTACGACTAGAATCTTGCTTAGTTATTGAAGGTTAAAAAGAGCTAATGATGTAATAGAAAAGAGAGTTTACCTGTAACATTTATATAAGAAAGGAGTGTTGAATAGTTTAACCCTTTCTGTAATGCATATGAAAAATGCCAACAGTGACCGTGACCAAGGAATGCACATGGAGAATCCTTCTAAGTTTTAACAATTTGTGGTGCTGACAATAGAAAATTGTTAGTGTAATCACTTTATGGCTGACAGGTAAATGATCAGAAAGCAGAAAGCCACATGCTGCCAGTGGGACAAGAACTTTGTAGCAACTACTCTAGGGGTACTCAATGTGAGCCCAAGGAAAAGGCGGTCCAACATGACAAGAGTGTTGAACAGCTTGCGGTCGTACTGGATATTGAAGAGCCAGTAAGCAGATAAAACAGCCGCCAGCCCCTCCTCCCCATTTTTCACTGCAAACATCTCGCTGTCCACTTTGATGTGGAGGTCAGCCTCTTCAACATCTTCTCCAGAAAATACGATGCAAGGGGTTGCAGGAATGCTCGGGTCCTGTAGTGGCAAGAAAAAAATATTGCATCATCACCAACAGACCATGAATAGTACATTGTCACCTCTTCCTACTTATTCACCCTTTATAAAGCTTTATGCAGGTTATACACGATTTCAATGTAAAAAAAAACAATGTTAACAATACAAATGGCTAGTTGACATTTATGCACCCAATTTTGGTTTATGCCCGACGCAAATTTTGGGACCACACTCGGCAGTGTCCAGACTTCTTGAGATGGAGGCTTTATTTTATAATAAATATGTTCCACAGTATTTGCTGAGGCCAAAATTTGCACAGAATTTGCTTAATTTAAGCATTGCTGAGAACCAAAACAGCGCACTTCTCTACCAAGCTGTTTTGTGCATGCCATTTTAAGATTCCACGTTCACAAAAAAGTGAGTGCATTACAAGGCAGAAGCAAAAATTGCATCCATAATCCTTCATGTGATTACACTGAGTGACAACACTGGAAACTATATTGAATAAATATATAGATGAAGGTATGGGCCACACTTTTTGCAATTTATGAAGGAGGGGATTGGCCCTTACTTGAAAGTGGTATTTTCAGTTCCATTTTTAAAGGAGTAGACACCTTATTTTAGTCGCATGTTTTCTTCTTTTAAATGATGCGGTAGACATAATAAATGGTTGGCCATATGGTATTCGCATTGCCAAATAATTATTATTTGGATTTATTTTCTCATATTCCAATTTCAGTTCCATCAATCGAACGAGGGCCGTGACGTGCAGTTGAGGTCACGCAAGACATGAAAAAAACGACAATATAATCACTTATATAGTTTCAATTCACTACAACGCTTAAACACGTTTCAAGAGCTATAGACCACAAATTATGTATCAGCAGTTATATTGCAGCTTTTTTGCTGTCTCGCGTGACCTAAACACCAACTACACAGCACAGGCATCGTTAGGATGATGAAATCAAAACAAACATCACGGAATAAATTCAATTATAAATTATTCAGCGTTCGTAGGCCAATAATAGTGGGTGATCATGAATATAATGTCCAATGCATCATTTGGAAGAAGAAAATATGCATGCAAAAATTTGGTCCTTAAACTATAAATTCTTGGTGAACTATTGTCCTATACAATTTCATGTTATTTCTGGCACCTAGTTCCAAGACATATTTCAGGTTCTTTGTCGCTATGACTTCATGGTTGCTCGGGCCCTACTCATCACCACACTTGTAAATGAATGAATGACTCTCTCTTCAGTCCATTGGCATTCAAAATTCCAGTAATGTTATGCTTGCTCAGGCCCTGGTCGTCACCACCCTTGTAAATAAAATAATCTCTTCAGTCCATTGACAATGGAAATGCCAGTAAGGTTAAGCGTATAGTCTGAAGACGCAACATGCTGTGCATTCATAATAGTAGCTGGCAGATCCCCGGGGAAAAAACCTTTATGCTTTTATAGTACTTGCTTTACTTATTTCTTCACTAGTTTGTTTGAAATATGATTCTTAAGATTGTTTTTATATTATTGGCTCGCAAAATTGGGGGGAGCCGCCTATGCAATAGTGCAGCCATTGTCCGTATATGGTATTTATCTACCATGTTTATGTGCCATGTGTTGCTAGGTAGCAAATACACAAGATAATAACCAGCAAATGCTTAACAAAAGTATAAATTTCCTGAAAAACAAGCACTGCTTTAAAACATCAGTAAAAACGCGAACAAATGCGAATTATTAAGTGGATTCTCTTGCCCAGAGAAGTCATGGCTGCTTCAGGTCCAACGTGATTTATTTGATTTAAACATGCGCACCACCAGTTGGGAAGTGTTCGCCTCAAGCACTAGCTGTAGAATGAAATCTCAGTGCAGTTTTTGGAACTATCACAGGCGCACCATATGGCAAGGTTTTAGACGTCCCTTACCAGACAGCAGCAGTCCTCGAATAACAACCATATATCTAGAGAGTAGGACCTTTGGTCATTTTTTTTATTCGACAAACTTTTCCTGTGGTTGTTGTCAAGCATGATTATTTTTTGTCAGTGAATATAATTATTGACGAATGAAATATTGACTTTTTCAAAAGTCACTAAAAGTCCAAATCTCAGCGTTCTTGTTCGCGTGAACAGTTTAACCAGTAGTTATCGTGTAATGGTAATGCTTCGAGCTATGCTTGTGGAAGGAATTGCTATCATTGAAAAAATAACACGAATTAAGTAAGGTAGCCAACAGACAAAACCGCAAGTGGAAGTTTTACTTCTCTAATGACTATAGGCTTACATGTTAGCACTGGTTGGTCACGGTGGGTTCAGCAAATGGCATGACGTAAAAAAGCACCCTTTTTCCTTGCTGTGCTAGTGAAACTCGTGGAAACTGTTCGAGTTTTTGTGTATATCGAAAGCCTACACACACACCGGCAGATATCTGCAGTTTGGCTCAAACCACTCCAGATCCCACAATACATTGGTAGTCGCAACGCAACTGCAAAGACCATCTGCAGTTCAAGAGAGGAGAAAAAAATATAGGAGAAAGCGATTATCATGGACCTCTTGAACAATGGCTACAAAAGAAGTTTCATTCACCACGTGTTGCAACAACTTGACCTGGGCGCTCACACACCCCTGAAACACTTTCCTACACGAACCGTCAGTAATACTGCCTTCCGCCAGCCATCCCTTCGGATCTCCGTCACGTACATTTATGGTATAAGCAAACAGCTAGCATGAGTGCTGGGGAAGTGTGATGAGTAGTGCGCGACACAATGCGGTGACTTTTGTGGTGCGCGACACGGTGCGGTGATGCGCGACGGTGATATTTGTGGTGTGCGACAAGGTGCGTTGCATTTCAAACAAGAAGCAGACGACAAGGAGAGCGCGCGCCGCTCTACCGCGCCGCGCCGAAAACGACGACGCCGAAGACCATCCGGCGCGTGAACACGCGGCGCAAGAAAACAAATCAAAAGAAAAACCCAATCCAATCACAAAAGAACACGGAGCCTCGAGCACCCAATCAGAAGTCGACGAATCGACCAGAGCAGCAGAAAAAGGAGCCGCGCTGGCAGTAGGGGGAGGAGTTCCAGAAGCGGCACCAGGACAAGGTCGGCCACCGAACCGGGAGTTGAAGACGGCCGTCGGGTTCCGGACCCGAGCCACCAGGACTTCACCCGGCCGGGGCCTCCTGCCAACCCATTCCTGGGCGCCGCCACTCCATCCGTTCGAGAACTGCTGCCCGAGGCCGGCAAGCGTCTGCGCCCGTGGGCAGAACGACAGCTGTCGGGCTACGGGCCCGAGCTCCACGACCAGCTGCCCGGCCAGAACGCCGCCGCCCTCAACCCCTGCTGCCAAGCCGCCTGCCTTCCCGGGCATCGCCACCCTGCCCGATAGTCAACTGCTGCTGCCCGAGGCCGGTGAGCGTCTGCGTCCGTGGGCAGAACGTGAGCTGTCGGACTACGAGCCCGAGTGCCACGATCAGCTGCCCGACCAGAACGCCACTACCGTCGACCCGTGCTACCGAGCCGCCTGTCCTCTTCCACCGAGCCAGAGCTGCCACGCTCTGGCAGCCTGTACGACGTTCCGACACAACGTCTTTTGGTGAGATCAACACCGCTTATCTCGTCGTCTCGTCTCCGCTTCGCCGCGTCAAGACTGTAGTGCATACGCACACCCGCAGCCTGCCCGAACTTGCCTCATAACATTAGCGTTCCAGCTACGTGTTTTCATGTTATCTTTGTGTGTTTGTTTTTATGGGTTAATTTTCGTTTCTAGTTTCATTAAAAGTTTGTGTGTGTGTTTCTCGACAAACGGCTTTGTCCCCAATTGGGTCTTTTGTCCTCGATTGGGCTTTCCCTTAATGGGGTTGTCCCCCAATTGAGGAACCGTCCGCAGCATCACAAATTGGCGTCCGCGTGACAGGACAAAGCCGTTCGTTTGGATTTTATTGCTAATTCTCGGTTTAAAAACATGGGTAGCACGCGAGAGCTGTTAGCTTTAGCGGAACGCATGGGGCTTGAGGGAGCAGAGCTAAATGCGTGGTTCGCCGAGCGGCAGGCGCGAGTGCGAGAAGAACGCGCTGCGGAGCGAGAAGCGAAAAGAGAACAGATTGAGCGCGAGGCACGTGTTTTGCAGTTGCGTCTCAGGGTCGCGGAGGCGGAAAGGGCGCGAGCACTGAGAGAAATTCGCGAGCTGGAGTCGCATGCAAGCTCGATCGAGCGAGCGTTTGACACGCGCTCCAGACACGAAGTTTTGAAATCTCCCTCCAGTGATTGCCCCGAACGCCGTCGCAGTCTTCCGTTCGAAAAAGGCACTAAAGAAGGGGGCAGCAGAGAAATGAGCAAAACACGGACCAGCCTAGGTACTGGCATGAACCTCAGGGGCGCTGGGGATAGCTCAGGGAGCAGACAGCAGGCAGCTTCTCATGAAATCGAGGCACGCATGCGCACCTGTGCTAGAAAAAGCACCTTGGATAAAGAGGCAAAAATGCCGTCAGAAAGCCCGACAGGCTGGGCAATGGTGCGCATGGACTGTGACCTCGAAGAGGACAAAACCAGCAAGGAGGCACGCATGCGAACCAGTGCAACAAAAAGCACATCAAATGAAGAGGCATATAGACCTCTAGAAAGCCCGACGGACCGGGCAAAGGTTCGCATTGGCCATGACCTCGAAGAGTGCGAGGCGAGCGAGGAAACGCTCCCCCACTCTTCCGGTGTGCCCCTTGCAATGCTGACAAGTGGCCTCGTCAGGTGCGAGGACCACCCAGATGAATCACCTCAAGAGAAGGTGAGCTTGCCTGACTGCGTCCCTGAAGACCCGATAGGTCTATATGAAATGTACAAGAGTATGGAAGTACTCAGCCAGGAGACTTGTACAGAGTCAAAGGAAAAGACCAGTTACTTTAAATACAAGGCCCATAGCATGTTAGTACTTAGTGACGACGCATGCACGCAAGGTCAGTACAAGAAGGGCCTGCTAGCTGAGGAGGCCTGCAACTTTGTTAAAGAGCACCCTTCAGATCTCCCTAATACAGGTCCTAGAGAATGTGAATGGGAGTTATCGACTTTACATCTCCCCATGACAAAGGTCAGCAGAGATACTTTGCATTCGTGTAAGGTCGGGGAAGGCTATTCAGGTAACCAGGTCGAGGCTAGCAAAGCAGTAAAGCACCGGTTCCAGATCAATCAGGGGCCTACGTGTATGTGTTCTCAACGTCACAGCAAAGCGGCACCCGTGCTATCATCGCAAACGCGTAAACGACGCGCCGTTCCAGGGCGGTTGTCCCAAATGCAAAAGAGACGCACGGTTCGTCTCACCTGGGACGCAATAACTTAAGAAGCCGATGAATAGCCGGTTGCCATATCAGGATTTTGACCTTGGACGGAAACATGTTTGTTGTAAATAGACAACTTGGTTTTCAATTGAACTACAAGTGCTTTATTTGAAGTAGTTTTTGTGGGAGTGTCGTGCTTTCTGCGCCCCGTGAACATTGTTAGGGACATCGCTTTGACTATGCGCAGAACATTTGCATAATAATTTTTATGCTGTGTATGCTCAGCGAACTTTCCCGGCTGAACAGTGAACGCCCAATGAGTGTTGTGTTTTAAGCATATGGGTGAATTGTGCCGCGCACTAGCCACAGTTTTTCCTCTGGAAAAACTTTTCCTAAAAAGGGGCTCTTGTGATGAGTAGTGCGCGACACAATGCGGTGACTTTTGTGGTGCGCGACACGGTGCGGTGATGCGCGACGGTGATATTTGTGGTGTGCGACAAGGTGCGTTGCATTTCAAACAAGAAGCAGACGACAAGGAGAGCGCGCGCCGCTCTACCGCGCCGCGCCGAAAACGACGACGCCGAAGACCGTCCGGCGCGTGAACACGCGGCGCAAGAAAACAAATCAAAAGAAAAACCCAATCCAATCACAAAAGAACACGGAGCCTCGAGCACCCAATTAGAAGTCGACGAATCGACCAGAGCAGCAGAAAAAGGAGCCGCGCTGGCAGTAGGGGGAGGAGTTCCAGAAGCGGCACCAGGACAAGGTCGGCCACCGAACCGGGAGTTGAAGACGGCCGTCGGGTTCCGGACCCGAGCCACCAGGACTTCACCCGGCCGGGGCCTCCTGCCAACCCATTCCTGGGCGCCGCCACTCCATCCGTTCGAGAACTGCTGCCCGAGGCCGGCAAGCGTCTGCGCCCGTGGGCAGAACGAGAGCTGTCGGGCTACGGGCCCGAGCTCCACGACCAGCTGCCCGGCCAGAACGCCGCCGCCCTCAACCCCTGCTGCCAAGCCGCCTGCCTTCCCGGGCATCGCCACCCTGCCCGATAGTCAACTGCTGCTGCCCGAGGCCGGTGAGCGTCTGCGTCCGTGGGCAGAACGTGAGCTGTCGGACTACGAGCCCGAGTGCCACGATCAGCTGCCCGACCAGAACGCCACTACCGTCGACCCGTGCTACCGAGCCGCCTGTCCTCTTCCACCGAGCCAGAGCTGCCACGCTCTGGCAGCCTGTACGACGTTCCGACACAACGTCTTTTGGTGAGATCAACACCGCTTATATCGTCGTCTCGTCTCCGCTTCGCCGCGTCAAGACTGTAGTGCATACGCACACCCGCAGCCTGCCCGAACTTGCCTCATAACATTAGCGTTCCAGCTACGTGTTTTCATGTTATCTTTGTGTGTTTGTTTTTATGGGTTAATTTTCGTTTCTAGTTTCATTAAAAGTTTGTGTGTGTGTTTCTCGACAAACGGCTTTGTCCTCGATTGGGTTCTGGGAGGCTCCGCCTCAGAGAACCGCCAGAAACATTAACACAAAAGAACCTGCTCATCACAGGAAGGAGGGTATCCATGTAGCGCAAAAACCCACATCAACGCTTCAGCGGCTCATATCACGACTATAAGATCGGCCTCCAAAAGAGAAGTTCCCACGATTAATTTACCAGGTGCCTTGTGCCTGAGTGCTACGCCTCCTACATCGGTGAGACGAAGAACTCCCAGAAAGAATTCAGCTGCACAAAAACGATGTAGGCAGTTTCAATGCAGAGCGCTACGCCCTCGCAGAACATTGTGACAAGCATGACCATCGCATCAACTTCGACGGCACCAGTGTCATTGGCACTAAAGCTAACCACATGAGGAGGCTCTACCTAGAATCGTGGTATATGCAAGCCATGCAAGGAAGCCTGAACAAATCCACGGGAGCACTTCCAAGCGTATAACTGCATGACCTTCAAACCACCAGCGAGCACGACAACAAAGAGACCTAGACCAGGAAAGGTGGAAAGCACAACACAAGACTGCTCAAGAACGATATGTGTGGTCTTTCCGAGCGTCAGTTTTAAATTAAAACAAATCTTGGCTGGAGAGTCGTCCTTTACTCACAATTGTTTTAATAAGCCAGACAGACTTCTGTAGATGTTTACCTTTATAACTAAGATATGCACTCGCATGCGCACTGCAGGTGTTGCAAAAATGGTGCGCTGCACTTTGACAGTGCTAACATTCTAGATGAAAGCAAAGATCACAAGTAAACTCCTGGAAACGCATCATACGAGGAAAAGATGCAATACCTCCGTGAGCAAAGCTTCACTTTTCTTGTACAGATAAAAATAAGACCATTTTCCGCCTCAAGATAAGATGCACCTTAGAGTGTATGTCGGCCCTAAGTTCACCATTGGGACACATCTTTCGTTTTGCATTGTGTGCATCCATGCACGATGCAGCGTTCACCATTTAGCCTGCCATGTTGCAAAAAATTATTCGCGAGTTCTTGCGCTGCAGTTATGTCCTCGAAAAATCTAGTTTTTTCAGAGATCACGTGGACCTGACTACGCAGAATGAGAACTTATCTTCACAGGAATTCAGGTCGGCCATTTAAAAGTCGTTTATTCCTTTTTTAATGGGCCCAGATATCTGTTCCGATATTAATTAAGCTTCCCGTGTTTGATGCAGAACTATCACAGTAAAGCACAGTGCGTTTATGACCAATCTTGAGCTAAGCTCATGGGTACTAAACATTCATTGTAGCAGAACACTCGCAAGAAACTTATCTGCTCTTGCACAAAGATGACAGACAATTAAGTTCTTTGACATTGAAAGAGAGAATCCGAAGTGCTGCAAGTGTTAGGATGTCTGCAAAGCGAAAGGTTTATAGCGAACACTTCAATGCACTTGTTTAGTATCTTCCTAAAGTTCCCTAAATCTGTGACAAAGGTTGGTTTTTGAAAACTATTAACGCTGTGATTTTCTGTCACTAAAAGCAACTGAACACTGGTGCTAGGGTAACATCCCCTTATTTATGTCCACTGCACCTTGAAGACCTTTCCCACCAAGAATATTCTGTGCCTGCCATGGCACAGAATATTCTTGATCTACGCATGTAACTGTGCAACACTACGCCAGTTTATTTCCATTCCACAGATCAAACAACCTACCATTAAAGAATTTAAGTTTTCGACAAGATGTGAGTTTAAAACCTGAAGAACTGTCTTAAAAGAACCAAATAATGAAACACAGATGTACTCTAATGTTATGCCTATGAGATGAAACCCTGCAAAAATAATATCACGAAGTGTAGGTCTAAAAGCTGCCGATGAAGCCTTTGTAACAGTACTCACGTCGTGTTCGCAGCCTCTCCGGTGACATCTCACGAGCCTTTTGAAGTGATGCCATTACACTTTCACACTTTCACATTTTCACAATTTTGTTGATCCCTTTTGCAATACAAGGTGATGGGTCAATCTTAGTCTTGCAAAGTCACTGCAGAATTGCAAAAAAAAGATGCGTCCGAAGTGCACTACAAGAACCAAGCAAATACATAGCAGTTATTTTGTAGCGTTAGCTACACTGGCCTAGCCAAGCCCGTTTCGCGCGGCACATCAAGAGCCGTGCTGCGCATGCGCAAGGATCAGTGATGTCACACGGCTTGCGCACCGGAGCCACCGGAGCCGGCACCTCTCGCGCACTCCGCCGCCGCCGCCGCGCGCGACTCACCGCCGCCGGTCTGCGCATTCCAGAGGAGTGACGTCGTAGCCGTGGTAGACGCACTGGCGCCGGCGCGCGCTCGCTGTGTAGTCGCCGTCTGACACTGCGCTGGAGCCACTGCGCTTCTGACTGGCGTTTGCCAGTGTGGTATAGTCATGGAGAAGGAGAGCGCAAATGCTGCTCAACAGCGCAGAAGAACGGAGAAGCTTGACTCATCGGATCCCGAAGTAGTTGCCTGGCAATTAGCGGTTGAGCGTAGGAGACAACCAGGAAAGCTAAGAATAATCAGCTGAACTTTTGCTAACGCTACGTATATCCTGGCATAGCCGAGCTAAGCCACTGCAACTTTTTTTACCATCATGTTATCTACAAGCACACAATTTACATTGAAGATTTGGCAAGCAACAGATGTAAACAATCCAAGTGAGCACTCTGACCTCACGAAATAGAAATGGCATTTTTATTCTGAAGGTGTATGAGAAACTGAAAATGTCTAGTCACACAGAAAAGGAAACCAAGTTATGGTGCTCATTGTTTACTCTTTTTTTATTGAAATAAAGATGAATCGAGTTGTCACCATGTCTTAGCCACCACTACCCTTTTTCGCTTAACACAGAAAAGTTAAAAAAACTTGTCGCAGTTTCACCCGAAAGGCGAAGCATCAATTGCGATAGCAAATTAGTAGAGAGCTATACGGAGTAAGCATAGTAGTTTTATCAGCTGTATAAACTTGGACATGTCGCAGTACCAGCAACGCGCAGTACTGTTGTCGACGCCGCCGTCGTTGTGCCCGCGTTCGCACCGAACGTGCCCGGCGTTGGTGACTGTTGCCGGTGCCTCTGCGGGTGGCTCGGAGGTTTTCGATGAGATCTGAATGGGACACTCGTCGAGCAGCGCCGGAAGTCTTTACCCACCTTCTGTCTCCCAACGTTTTTATATAAATAGGGAATTGGTGCCGCAGCTAAACGTCGCCTCCCCTCCCTCCAGTTTTTACGTTTGGAGTGTATGGGAATGTTGCTCTCTGTGTCAGCCTCAATGAATTTGTACGCTCAAGGATTTTTGCGATAATGGATGTGCCCAGAATCACATTGTCTAGAATCCCCACAGCTGGCTGCCCCAAGTAAAATAACAATTTACTTACAGCTCCACTTCCTACTACGTCCCTCAGTTGCGGGCTGTAAGCACACAGTAAGCAAATTACTACATCTCGAACTTTCTCACCCGCAAAACTATTTGATCATCTCAACAACTCGGCCAATAAAAAAGATCACAAAAAAATTTGGCGGTGCTCCAAATGCTCTGATGTATACAATGTGCAAAATACGCATGCTGCCACTCCAACCACGTTCTACCTACATATGCTCATGTCATTATCAAACAGCAGATGCAAAACACGTAGCAGGTGCATTTGAAGTGGAAGCGTGCTCTAACTGTCTTCAAATTTATCAACAAAATTTAAGCTAGTTTAAGGCTACACATACACATACCTCGACAGCCCCACGGGGGGTCTTCAGAAAAGTTCTAGCATCTTTTGGAAGATTCCGGAAACACCCGTGTGGTCTTGAGAAGTCAGAGAAGCGGTGTCAGGGACCTGTGAGTAATGTTACATTGTACAGCCCACTTTGCAAGCGAAGCTGCTAAATTTCAGCTGCTAGTGCTTTGGCTTCCTGCCCGTTTTGCGGTGTCCTGCTGCACGTCAGCGTTAAATACATCGGAAAACCGTTCTTCTGAATCCTCACCGGCTTCGGATAGTCACCAGTCGACGGAAACCTCCGCATTACGATCTGAACAATCTGAGCTGCTTTCTGTGCAACCTGGGCCGGTATTTCTTAGCGATGCCTTATGCTTTATTTACTAGTCTTATCATCCACCACTCGCGGCCGGCTGATCCCGTTGATAACGTGAACGGACCACTGACCAAGCGCGAAGGGGCATTAGCATCGGAAAGGCATCGCTACAAAATACCAGCCCTGAACAATAGCCTGTAGCCGCGCTACTGCTAACAGGCGTTGCGCTTACTGCACTGAAGCTAGGCTACTCGCTTTCGGAGTAGCTCGCTTGCGGTTCACTTTTGGGCACGCTACTGCTAGCCCGTCGCGAACGCTTACTGAGCTGCCGGTACGCAAGGCTGTCGCCGGCCTCGACAGGCTGGCCAAGCGCTTCAAACAATTCGGCAACCTCGCGGCGTGCTCTGCTCTCGACATATCTCAACATAGTGTTCACAATCAATACACATAAGCGTGCTGGATAAGTTAACCAAAGTTTACTTACCATTACGAGACAAAGGGCTGCTGTTCCCACCGGAGCTCGCATCGCGCCTTCTGTGCCGGCGCTTTCGATGGTGCGATAAACAGACGTTCAAAGCTTGCGGTTCGTACGACTTTCTGATCGGTGGCAATCTGGAGGACGACAGTGACGATCGCGCAGCCCCAGCCCCAACAGCACTCCAAAAAACTAATGCAAACACGCGACTTCAAGTTCACTCCGGCTCCGAGAAGAATGATGCAATCGCAACGAAAATACGCCGCCAAAGCAGGCAGAAGGAAAACGCGAGACGTCGCGCCAAAGCTGCTTCTTGCCAATTCTTCTTTATAATTGCTACTATAATTACGGTATTATTTTATAATAATAAATGTAATAATATTTACTAATTATTATACAAAAACGAAACGTTCAGAAGGTTTTATCTGTAAAGTATAAACGAAAGGCTGTTGATTATTGTAGGCGCGATTTTGTTATGGACAATTTACAGGATTTAGGCGTGAAATTTAAACTTTTACGTTCATTTGCTAGAAAAAGTTATTTCGAAGAAACAAGCAATTAGCACAATACTAATGCCGATTGCTATACCTACACGTGCACCAACCAAAAATTATCGAATTCGGGTAGGCAAGAGATAAAGGCGAACTTTGGACACAATGATTTATAGCGCGTCGAAACAAAAAGATAGCAATTATGTAATATTGTTTATATTTCAGGGAACTGTCACTTCTTGAGATTATTTAAACCAGTAGGTTGTGATTTAAACTATACAAAAGCAACAAAACAATTATATTAAAGTAGGCCATGAGATATTAAAATAATAAAATAAAATAGCACAGCAATTATATAATAGAGATTTAGACACAATGTCGTGTGCAATATTACGAGGCTGCGCGGGGAATATGCTTATATTATGGAGTGGATTGCAGATAAGCCTTGAAGGTCAATCATATAAATTAACACGACAGCGTTAAGGACCCCGTGTCGCAGAAAATGCGGCGTTGGCGTCGGCGTAAGCGCCGGCGTCCGTGGTAGAGAAAATCATCCCGGACCACCCCGACCGCGCAGGCCCTCCGTCTGGCGCAAGGTGTTAGTGAACAAAAATTGAATTTCTCACAGTAAAATCCGTCAGAAAAAATGGTAAAGTACGACTTAACCACAACCTACAGCCATGGTGGCATCGGATTATAATTTGAATGTACGAGAAAACAATTCTGGTACGAGGAAACGCAAACAAAAACCCCTTTTCCAGCATTTCTACCATACCAACAGTAGCGCGCTCGGGTAGTTTACTTGCGAAAATCCTATCCAGATGTCACTCGCATCCTCGACAAGGTCAAATTGGGACTTAGCCTGCCTAATGCGTTCTGAACACGCGCACGCGCGTCGGGGCAATAGCAAACAATTAATAAAATAATTAAAAAAGTCCCAGGGCCTTCACACTTTAATATAAGACGACTTATATTGCCCCTGTAAAAACGTCTTCCCGGCAATACATTTCTGTTTAAAAGTGAAGCCTACTTTAAGGGGATTTGTGTAAGTTTGGTCTTTTAAGCTGGATTTCCCACATTCTGTGTTGCAGTGAAGCCTAGTCATAAAGAAAAATGCGATGCGAATGGGGTCCGATAACTCAATCGCGTTCTACTCTTAATGGCGAAGCTTAAGCTTCCCTCCATTTTTTTTGCTGCCCGAGATTTCAATATAGTTCTTAATTAGTTAAACATCTCAGGCATTAAAATATATTATAGCACTTCCTAACGTCGGGGTAAATCTATCCGTAATTTCATATCCCTAACTTCGGGCGAGTTAAATATTAATAATAACAATAATAATAACAATAATAATAATAATAACATAAAAACCCAATAATAACAATAGGAGTACACACCACGTAAGTGCATACATACATACATTCATACATACATCCTGCACGCCTACGAAACGTAGGAGGTATGGTTCAAGTGCTATGTGTACCAATTAATTTTATGGTGCCTGAATGATATCCTGTGTACATCCATAGTACGTTATCTGGTAATCTAACATTCATGTAGATAGTACATCTTATAGACATCCATGCATTTCCTTATAAAAAAGGTACCTACTCGAGACGTAATATGTACGTCACCTCAAGACGTTGACGTTGGGTATATTATAGACGTTGAAGAGAGGTTCGTGGTTCACTGGGTATGACTGAGATGTCGGCTTTTTATATTATGTGAATCTCCGAAATCTGTGTGGAAACAGAAGTTGCACCATTCCCTGCAAGAAAATTTATCACTTGTATTTGCCGCTGCTATAAATTTGCACGAGCAATATGCATATAGAATTACAATGCATTTACGAAGGTAAGAAATGACATAACAAGCTCGTATTTTGCAAGACAAATAAATATTTATCCTGCACAAAAGCCATATTGTGTTCCCGTGGTCCTGTTGGTTTAGATCTTTCTTTGTAACTTGTGTACAAATATACAACACTACATGTACAGTCGTAGACAAAAGTTTGTAGGCCACGTGTTCTGCAAACGAAGCCGATAGATTTATTAACCGCTGGCTGGAGGCCGCACTTGCGGTGAAAGTCAAAATGCTTTTATTTCAGCTCCCCAGGTGCCGTACACAGCGGACGGTAATGAGCTTGCGCGTCATGCCTGGTCAGCGCCGGCCCTAAGCCGCCGAGGTAGAGGCTGCACGAGCGCCAGGAAAAAACTGGACCTTCCCCTCGGCCGGACGCTGCCAGCGCTCAGCCGATCACTACTTTAGCAAGGCTCCTAGCGAGGCCGCGGTGGCTAGCCAGGCGACGGCTAAAAGCTATCCGCTTCGTTTGCTGATCACGTGGTCCACAAAATTTTGTCCCATACTGTACACCCTTATGAGAACTTAAGCACCCATTTGTTATAGCACCCTTCTTGCACCCTCGTTTACACCCTTCCGGTAAATGCACCCTTTGCGTTTTGCTCGTAGGGTGCTCCGGCCCAAATAGGGTGCTCGAAGGGTGTGCAGTGGGGTGTAAATTTATGGAGCACCCTATTTTACACCCTTAAGGGTGAGAAATTGTTTAGTGTGTAGCCGCTCGATATCAATCGGCCAGATTTGCCGTGTCTTGACTTTTGCGCGGCCTAGTGCAAGCTTTCGCTTTTCTTTTTCTCCTGGCTCAGCACGCCGTGGAGAGAAGAGACGCGGGGATCGGAAAGGCAGAGAGCTGGCGAGGAGGAGACGGCGTGTCTCCGCCTCCTCCTCCGGTGGCCATGACTACGGCGTGGCAGTTTCTAGGCACGCACCACAAATTACGGCTGGCTTAAACAGCTTCGCTATCAAAAGTCTATCGAGCCGGATTGGAACCAGCGACCTATGGATATCTGTTTCTCCAATAGCACACCTACAGTCCACCTATCTACCAACCGAGCTATCGACGGAGCTGACGGGCGACACCTTCCGATCGCATTTCGTGCATTCATTAATGGCACGCATGAGGCATATCAAGCCTGACGTTCCGTAGAAATTGTGTCCTGATCAATACCACCCAAAAAAGCGCAAAGTTATCATCAGTGCTGGTGATAAAAAGTAAGCCATGACTAGAAATAAAAAATCACGCAAGTTTGCTACTGCTACTGCTAGGTATTAGCTTGGTTGCTGCTAGGTGTTGGTTTAACTTAACTACGCATGTAGGAAGGTTTTCTCGGGCGATCATTTTCGAAGGGACCTTCCCTTTCGCGACATTTCGCGTGACTAGCGCTGGACGCGTCGGCGCCTACGAGCTACAGCGCTCCCGGCATGCCGCAATCGCAGGTAGTAAAGGTTGGCACAGTACCAAGGACGCCGCTGCTTACCGACGCCGAACACAATGGAGGCTAGCCGCTCGATATCAATCGGCCAGATTGCTGTGTCTTGAGCTTTGCACGGCCTAGTGCAAGCTTTCGCTTTTTTTCTCCTGGCTCAGCGCGCCACGGAGAGAAGAGAGGCGGGGGTCGGAAAGGCAGGGAGCTGGTGAGGAGGAGACCGCGTTTGTTCGCCTCCTCGTCCTGGATGCCATGGCTACGGCGCGGCAGTTTCTTGGCACGCGCCACAAATTACGGCTGGCTTAAACAGCTTGGCTGTTAAAAGTCCGTCGAGCCGGATCCGAATAAGCGACCTATGGATAGCTGTTTCTATAATAGCACTCCTACAGTCCACCGCTCAATCAACTCAGATATCGACAAAGCTGATGGGCAACACCTTCCGATCGCATTTAGTGCATTCATTTATCGCACGCTTGAGGTAGATCAAGCAGGACGTTATGGGAAAAAATTTGTCCTTATCAATACTCCCCCCCCCCCCCCCCCCCACGAAAAGAAGAGCGGGAAGTTATCAACAGTGGTGGTGATAAAAAGTAAGCCATGACAGGCAATAAAAACTCCGTCGAGCCGGATTCGAACCAGCGACCTATGGATATCTGTTTCTCCAATAGCGCTCCTACAGTCCACCGCTCTACCAACTGAGCTATCGACGGAGCTAATGGGTGACACCTTCCGATCGCATTTAGTGCATTCATTTATCGCACGCTTGAGGTAAATCAAGGCTGACGTTATTTAAAAAATGTGTCCTTATCAATACCCCCCTTCCCCCCACGAAAAGAAGAGCGGGAAGTTATCAACAGTGGTGGTGATAAAAAGTAAGCCATGACAGGCAATAAAAACTTCGTCGAGCCGGATTCGAACCAGCGACCTATGGCTATCTGTTTCTCCAATAGCACTCCTACAGTCCACCGTTCTACCAAGTGAGATATCGACTTTTTTTCTTTATTGCCGATTGTGAGAGTCAAAACAACAAAAGTACAAATGATAAAAACATCAGCCTACTTCGGCTGACGTAGTAGGGATTAAAATCTTTTCATGACAGCCAAGTCATCGAGGACAGAAATCCATTCTGGCGGTTCAACTTGCGCCCGATACACTTCCCTAAGGGCCACAACACTTTCAATAAAGTTTTCGCGCGTTGAACGGACGTTAACATCTGTATGTCGCACTTGCATTCGCGTCTTCCACAGACTGTGGAGGCCCAAAAGCATTATTAGGTCAAATGGTACTTCCGCTTCATTTGCGATGGGCAAGAACCTGATGCCATATGGATCTAGGGAAAAATCTTTTTTGACTGTTCGTTGGAGGACATCCCAATGAAAAATTGGGTCCCAGCAGTCAAGAAACACATGCTCTACTGTCTCAGGCTTTTTGCATAGCAGGCAGTTAGTCGTCCATGGGACGAAAAATCCCTTTTCGTGCAGCCACGTCTTAACAGGAAGTGTGTTAGAGTGTAACTTAAAGAAAAAGGATTTCACGGATGGGTTAACCGGCATTCTCTTAACTCGCTTCAGACCATCTTGCCCTGGGCCTCCACGGTGATGTAAATGATAAACAGGAATCGGCAACATTGTGTCCACGAGATTCTTATACAGATTTTGTTTCGAAACATTGCACAAGTACTCAATAGAAAAACGCACATGCAATAGCCGGAAAGAAAGTACAACCTCTCGCATGTACCCACTGATAGCCCCATGCATACTCTCACACGATGAAACAACGATTTCTGGGAGATGTCTCTGCAACCTCACTTGGATAGCAGTCCTAAGAAAAGTATCTCTTTGATCACGGAGGAATATAAAACGCGACACAACTTGACGCAGAAATAAGTGCACAAGGCCAAGCTCTCCCGCCTTAACAGAAAGAAACAAGTTGGTACGACTGGTTCTCTCCCAGTTGGACGCCCAAATAAAAACTGCAAAAACGCGGTGCATCTTTTGAATACTGGTCCGTGTTGCACACAAAACATTCATAATGTACCATATTTTGGATACAAGGAAAAGGTTGCAGACGGAGGCGCGCGAAAACATTGATAACTGCCTCCCCTGCCATGCATCTGCTTTCTCCCTCGCCCTTGACACTTGCTCATTCCAGCATTCACTTGGTTCTCGATAACACTGAAGGGGGATGCCGAGATACTGCGTTGGCAGACAAGAGCATCGCAGTCGCGCGAAATGACCGGGCATCGTTTCCCAGTCACCATGCCAAAAACCAGAGCTCTTATCCCAGTTTATCAGACACCCCGTTTGCTTGCAAAATTCATCAACCGTGCTGATCACTTCAGTAATACTGTCTCTGCTCGAACAGAATACTGCAATGTCGTCCGCATAAGCGAGAATTTTTACATGCGCCGATGCTAAACGAAAACCTGAGATGCGTTCACTTTTGATTAAAGCCAAACAGAGTGGCTATAGGTATGCCGCAAACAGAAGGGGCGACAGTGGGCATCCCTGCCTTACTGACGAACGCACTACCAGCTTGTCTGAAAGGTCACCATTTACAATAATGCGCGTAGTGCAGTTTGCGTGCGCCATTCTGACACCTTCTATGATACACGTCCTACGTTAGCGTGCTCTAGTATGCAAAAAATAATATCATGTGAGACGTGATCAAAGGCTTTTGCCAGATCTAGTTGCATCATTGCAATCCGATCCCCCAGCGCATCACAGCATTCCAATACAGTACGTGCGACATGTACATTCGTGGCAATGCTACGTTCCTTGATTCCGCAAGTCTGATGCGGTCCAACCAATTTCGTTATCACGCCCTGTAATCTCTTCGCTAGGACTTTCATGCATATTTTGTAATCAACGTTGGTGAGGCTGATCGAGCGATAGGACCCCACCAACAAACGCTTCTCTGGGTCATCCGATTTTGGGATTAACACTATGTGCGATGTGGTGAATGACAGTGGTACTTGCTTTCGCTTATACGCCTCAGTCAATACTCGTAACAGTAACTGAGCGACTATGGGCTTAAATGTCCTGTAAAACTCGGCACCAAGCCCATCAGGTCCTGGAGTTTTACCAGTCTGTAGGTCTTCTATTACAGTTTCAATTTCGTTTTCAGTTATGGGCATCTCAAGACGCTCCTTTACATCGTCCTCAAGTCTTGGCAGGAGAGACAAAAAATCACAACAGAAAGCAGCACCCATCTCTCTCGCATGGCCAAGAACGTCGCTGAAGTACTTTTTAAATACCTGCTGGATTACATTAGCATCGCTTGAAATTTCATCACCATTTCTTATCTGCCTAATTTGTTTTTGGCAAGCGTATCGTTTTTCATCTGTTAAAGCTCGCTTCGTTGATGTTTCACCGGCCCACAGTTTCTGTGCTCTTGCGCGTATAACTGCTGATTTATACCTTTCAGTGTCTATTCTTTCAAGCTGGCTTTTCACATCCCTTATATCTTTCGCATACTTCCAAGGCTAGGTACTCTCCATGCTTATTAAGAACTGCAGTTGCTCGCGCGCTGCTTTTTCCTCTTGCTTTTCTTTGTGTCGGTTGGAGCAGCTCTTTTCTATGGCTTTACTTTTTAGCCACTCCTTGAAGTCTTCCCACTGAACGACAAAAATACTGGGCCGCTCCTCGAGCAGCTTCTGCATCTCATCTGCAATGCCCTTTACAAATCCCTCGTCCTCCAAAAGTTTAGCGTTGAATTTCCAGAGATTCCAGTTGAAGCGCGTACTCCTTTCTTTCTCACCAAAACTTGCGATCACCAGGCAATGATCGCTAAAAGCCACAAGTTCAACTTTGTAATCTGTGGAAAGGGGTACAAGCTCAACGGATGCGTAAATCCTATCCAGTCTGGCATGGCTATCTCGTTGAGCTGCAACAAGCGACTGAAACAGTTACCACAGCGTACACCTCGAACATCTGGACAGCAGGCGGCCAAACAACCACGGTGGTTCTTCTCGGAGGATGAAGAAGAATACTACAAGGAAAAGGCAGGACGCAGCAGAGCAACTAGAAGCAGATCCCGCTCAAGATCTCCGCAGCTGAGTGCCCCTGCTTTACCCAAGACAGACGAACTGAAGCAGAATCGTGAGCGTTCCCGGACTCCGGTAAAGAAGCTGGCAGAGATTCCAACCCCTCCGCACGGTGCTGGGACTAATCAGAAGACACTGGCGCAGGTAAGCTGGGCGGGGGTCGCGTCTTCCACAACCAAATCCATCACACAGAGGGAAGAATATAAGCGCGTTCTCGCGGAAAACAAACAGCTGAAAGCTAACTTAGATAGCACCAAACATGAACTTGAAATACTAAAACGTCAGGTGGAATCGTTGACAGTACTGATAGGATCACAGAAACCCCAACCATCCACCCAGCAGAAAGAACACGCACAAGACTTCCAATACGCGAGAGTCCCTCTACAAACCTCACCACAATCACCAATTTCACCCGCGACACCCTTCCCGGAGCTACAAACAACACTCACAAAGCAAATGGGCGACATGTTCGCTCAGATGAAAGAGGACCTACAACAACATATGAAGACACAGATACAACCTATGTACAAGGAGTTCCAAGAACTCAAGCAATATGTGGATGAGTCTCTTCAAGGCGTTAAGAGGACCCGCAAGCGACAATCTAGCATTGGCGACGATAAGCCGTATGTCAAATACATCGTAACCACGGAGACTGAGGAAGCAACTTCGGGCACTCCCCAACATGGCTAACAGAGCATCCAGACAAGAGAAACTTGCTATTTCGCAGTGGAACTGTCGCTCACTACAGAACAAACACGCTACACTCACACAATACATCAAGGCGGCGCTAGTCCCACCCGACCTCATTTGCCTGCAAGAGATCGGGAAAACACCGAAACCCATCGGTGGTTATCGTCTTTACGTCGACCTACATCACCCAGCTCTAGCGACCCTGGCAAGGAAGGACTTAGCCTTAACCGCGACCGTAATACCGGGGGTCGATACACACCATCAAATAGTCACAATTTGGCCGGTCAAGAAAGGACGCCCTAAATGTGTATTAGTGCACGTGTACAGTCTCCCTAGCGAACGCAAGGCCGACTTCTTGACAATCCTGAACCACGCATCCACACTGCTTTCAAAGCGGGACCGATTGATTTTCCTTGGCGACTTTAATGCATGGCACACCGAGTGGGGGTACAGGCGAGATACGAGCAAGGGAAACGATCTACTCAGCGCCACCCAGGCCCACGAGTTACTGCTGCTCACACACCCGGGAGTTCCTACAAGGATAGGCAACAGCGTGACTCGGGACACTACGCCGGATCTTACCTTTATCAACAATGACAACGGTGTTACCTGGAGTAACCTCGAGGAAAACTTAAGCAGCGACCACTACATCCTATGCACGACGGTGAACACGGCAAAGCTCCGCTTAGCCTTAGGGACGGCCAGGCTGACGGACTGGAAGAAATATCGATAACGCCAGCAGACAGCCCCCTCGACACCCACTACGGCAGAAGGATGGAGTAATTTCCTAAAGGAACTTTATACTGCCACCACTAAGGAGCTCCAAACCACAACAGACACGCCGGCTATAGACAACCACCTAGCTCATCTCTGGGAAGCTCGTAGGAGCCTCAGCAAGAGGTGAAAAAGACAGCGCCACTACCGTAACCTAAGGCGACGAATCGACCGATTGGCGGAAGAAACAAATACCTACGCTCGATCACTCAATTACAACAACTGGCACAGCTTCTGTGACTCCCTCAAAGGCACACTGAGCACCAAGAAGACATGGGCCATACTGCGATGCATACTGGATCCGACCAGTACGCGCACGGCAACGGCTAATGTCATGCGGCGACTCATAGGAGAGCACCAAGGGACGGAGACTGAGCTGTTGCAACAACTCAAGACCACCTACACCGGTGAGGCTCAAACACCTACAACAGCTCCGAAAGAATACCATGGGGAAGCCAGCGAAGATCTGGACGCCCCCATCACCTTCGCAGAACTTTACGCAGCCGCGCAGACTTTCAAAAAGAACACAGCACCAGGACCAGACCGCGTCACCAATGTGATGCTTCGCAATCTCAGTGACACAGCCATCGGACAGCTTGTGCATTTTTTCAATGATCAGGTCTGGAGGAAGGGAGGTCGGGTACCAGCGCCATGGAAATCGGCCAACATCATCATGATCCCAAAACCTGGCAAGCCGCGAGAGATCGCACAGCTGCGGCCCATCTCATTAACATCGTGCATGGGCAAGCTCTTTGAAAGAGTCGTGCACACCCGGCTGGAGAATCACCTCGAGCGTAACAGCCTTCTTCCGGACTCGATGTTCGGCTTTCGCAAGGGAGTGTCTGCACAGGACGTCTTCCTCATGCTAAAAGACGAGGTCCTCGGCCCTCCCCCGGGCAGCCTAGACAGAATACTGCTCGCCCTTGACGTTCAAAAGGCCTTTGACACCATATCTCACTCCGCCATACTAGAGGGCCTTGAAGACGTCGGATGCGGAGAAAGAACATTTCATTACATTCAGGACTTTCTGCGTGACCGCACTGCAACAATTGCGCTCGGAGCGTCACGGTCGCTCCCATATGAACTGCCGGGCCGCGGCACGCCTCAAGGTGCAATTTTGTCTCCGCTCCTATTCAATATTGGAAGGCGCAAGCTCGCCCTACAGTTACAGGAAAACGAAGACCTCGGCGTGGCAATTTACGCCGACGACATTACGCTCTGGGCGACCAAAGGCTCATACGGGGACAGACAAAACACACTTCAGCAAGCCCTAGACACGGTCGAATCATACACAAAGCATGCCGGCATGAAATCCGCACCGAGCAAATCAGAATACATACATATTCGACCACCAAGAACTCAAGCCAACAGAGCTCCACCGTTACAACTACTTCTAGACGGAGAACCTATCCGAAAAGTCCAGCAGCTACGAGTGCTCGGAATGCATATACAGGAAACGGGCAGTGCCGGCATCGCCCTGTCCAAACTCAAGCGCACAATTCGCAGTGTTAGTAGCCTCATTAACAGAATAGCACGTAGCAGAGAGGGAATGACGGAGACAGACACTATGAAATTAGTACAGGCCTTCGTCATAAGCAGAATCACTTATGCTCTTCCTTTCCAAGCGGCCCGACAAACTGAAATCGACCAAGCAAAATCGACTGCTCCGGATTGCCTGCAAGGCGGCACTCGGCCTGCCCGAAAACACGAGCACTGACCGTCTCAGCGAGCTGGGCATGATGAACACATACGAAGAACTCGCCACGGGCACACTCATGGCCCAGCGCGAAAGACTAAACGCAACACCCCAGGGGCGCTCCGTGCTAACACGACTACGATACCCCCTAACGCCACAGTTCTGCGGAGACGAGACCATACTTATGCCACCTGATCTACGAGCAAGAATCCATGTGAACCCCATCCCACGTCACATGAACCCTCACTTCCACGTGAAACGGCGACAAGCCCGAGCAGCCATCCTGTGCAAAAGGCAGGAGGACGCAGACACATACTTTACTGACGCGGGCTTATACCCCAGAGGTGAGACAGCGACTCCTACTTATGTAGCTGTCGCAACAAACTGGGGGAGACCGATCGTAGCAGCGTCCGTACGCACGACTTCAAGCGCCACGGCGGAATCCGCGGCCATAGCCCTAGCCATCCGAGACGCTGACGCCAAGAGCCAGTCGGCTTATATACTCAGACTCGCAAGACGCCTGCCGCCTCTTCCTTCGGGGAGTTCTACCGGCCGGGGTCCTTCGCATTCTAGGACCAAGCCTCCAAATGGACCACGGGATAACCTAGTGTCCCGCGCACACCGGAGTGGAAGGCAACGATCGGGCGGATCGTCTGGCTCGAGGTATAACAGGCCGAGCCGCGATACATACTGCTTGAACGGACGCCTTTCTGACACCCGGCAGCAGACCGAGAGACATACTTGAGGCACAACGACTAGGAAGACGATTCAATGCTCTACCTCACCCCAAGCTCAACAGGCGAGGGACTGGCGCCGAATACAGACAAACACCTACCCACACTTACATAGACTGCACAAAATATTTCCCAACAAACACAGCGACAGATGTCCATGGTGCGACTCCATCCCGACACTAGAACACATCACTTACCAATGCACGCAGCGTCCGGCAGACGCCGTGTCGCCGCTACTTAACGATACACTAAACAATTGGTCGTGGGAGGCGCGACTCTCCGAACTGGACTTGGGAAGCGAATTAGCGACTCTTGACCAGGCCCGGCGCGCCGCAATAGCCAGTGGGGCCCTGGACGAGGGGCTCCACCCACAGTAACCAAGCACGATCTTTATTAACACGAAAGTGTTTTATGCCGGGGTCCACCAAGACTTCACTGACGTATTTCCGTCACGGAAATACGTCATAGAACATAATACAAAGAAAGAAACCAGAAGAAAAAGTTCTACAAACATGCAAAATTTGGAAATCGAACCCACGACTTCTCGGTCCGCGACGATAGATCGCCGAGCGTTTAACCCATTGCGCCACAAACGCATTTGCAGAGAGCTACACAGACGCGCCTTATATATCTAACACTCCTCCGTGTACCCGCGCTCTTGCTCGGGGCGGTGCCGCCGCCTACGAGCAGAAAAAGTTGTCGCAGTTTCACCTGAAAGGCGAAGCATCGATTGCGATAGCAAATTTGTAGAGAGCTATACGGAGTAATGATAGTAGCTTTATCAGCTGTATAAACTGGGACATGCAGCAGCACCGGCAACACACAGAACTGTTGTCGACGCCATTGGCGTTTTGTCCACGTTCGCACAAAATGCGTGCGGCGTTGGTGACTGTTGCCGGAGCCTCTGATATAAATAGGTACTTGGTGCCGCAGCTAAACGTCCCCTCCCTTCCCTCCCCTTCCCTCCCCCTCCCCCCCCCCCACGGCCTTTCGTGCGTCAGAAGAAGGCGCGTTTGCTCTACATATATGGTGATTGTAAAGGAGGAAAGAGACGCCTACTTCTGCAGCCCTTAAGGGAGCACGGCACGGAACGCGCGTTTGTTCTCCGCCGTGCGTTCACTCCCCGTGAGAGCGCGCGTCCCTCGCGCCCTTTCACTCGCACATACAGCGTTCGGCGGCGCGCGGCGACGATTTCATCTCCATTGTCGTCATACGGAACCTCACGGCGACGGCGACGGCGACGCCGACGGCAGAAATCTGCTTTGGAGTGTCCATATAATTGCTATCGCAATAAAAGAGAAGTACTGCATTATGACACTAACGCGCACCGACAGTGAACGCTTCGGTGGTCTCAGCACTACGACGCCTCGATGCCAGCATTCGAAGGGACGCTGGCATCAAGAAGCACTACCAACGCCACCTAGGTGGCGTTCACCGCACTCAGCACAGCGGAGCGTGGCCTCCGCAATTAGCTCTGAAAATGTTTCTGAAGTTGATCGCGGAGGCTGCAATTACGACGCGCTGTACGCGCTGATTTGACTCGGTGACGATTCAGTTACGTGCTTTGGCTTGCGCGTTGTATTAGTGTGTCAGTTACGTGCTTCGTCTTTCGCGTTGTGCTAGCGTGTGCAGCGTAGTGCAGCTTCCATATGCACGACGGTTGCTCATGGTCATCGACGTTGGTAGTCGTGATGGAGGAGACGTGCCACCAGGCGTCAGCGTGGGTGCATCAACGCCTAAGGGCGCTTTAGCCACAAAACACCAATAGGCATTATATATCAATGTGCAATAAACATTACACTACTTCTGTGAAGACACGTTTCACTTTCGTGTTCTATACCGATTCCTATATAAGAGGGATCAACCACATTTTATTTAAATAAAGTTGTTTCTCTCTCTCTCTCTCTCTCGTTGAAAGTGCGTGTATTGCGGTCTGTTCCCGTATGTGAATATGCTGCCAATATCCTCTAAGCTATTGTCATGAACCAGACCGTTTAACAATTGTGCGCTCCTATCACGCACAGGCGTACCCTTCACTCGATCGGCAGCGGCACACACACAGTTGAAATCGCCCACGAGCAACAGCAGTTTGTCACGAACAATGTAGGACTCTAGACGGTAAAAAAAATCGCGGCGTTCAGAGTCAACATTTGGTGAATACACGCATATAATGCGCCAACACAACTTCGAAAAGGAAAAGTCTACGACGAGAAGGCGACCACTTGGGCAAGAAAAAATTGACTCCACGATAATGCCTAAACTACTGCGGAGAAACAGGACGCACCCACCCGATGTTCCAACAGAATGGCAAACACAGACATTGAAGTGTGCACGAAAGGTGGACACCATACGCTCAGTAAATTCTTCGCTGTCAATCTTCGTCTCTTGGACGGCTACGATGTCCAGCCCGTTGTCAGCGTGAAGACGATTAAGCTGACATTGACGCTTTCGTGCACCAAGGCCCCTGACATTCAGAGTCGCTACGCGTAATGCTACGTCCAGTTTCATCGCCATACGTTAGGAAAAGAGACCTGTGACATACATCGAACACCATACTTGGTCCCGCCGGGAGCACTGTACGGCGTCGCCCTTCCTAGGGTCCGTGTGCAGGCGTCGGGAAAACCGGCAGGCATTCCTTCGCCGGCAGTTCCAAACCCGTGCACACTGTCTAGTGGATGCACTTGCCGCCACAACAGCGGAAGAACCACACACGCACCCACTCACACCCGCACAGGAACACATTGCAAGACTACGGAGGCGGTTTGTCCGCCTGCCATGTCTTGGCCGCTAAGTTGGGCCGCGGTTTTAAAGTAGAGCGCCGAATTCCTGGGGTTTTTGGCGGCGGCTCGTCACTGCCACCACCTGGCTCTGCCCTTTTACCGACGAACTCCTCGTGGGAGCGCTTCCCAGCTGTCAGGGCGGCAGCCTCCTGGCTGAAATCCATGGTCTCAGGGTTCCTAGGCTCCACGTTGTCGGGAGTTTTGGCGGAAACTGTCGTCGCATCCTCTAGCTTGCCTTCGGATTTCGGCTGAACCTCACGTTGCACTTCTACGGCCACCGCTACTGCATTGGACGTCGGCGTACTATGCTTAGTCAGCGGCGTCAACGTAGGTGCATCCCGAGTCGCTGGTTGCCCAGTTTCACGGGCCGCATCCTCCGCGTCCGCCTCGTCCATTAGCAGCTCAGACGAGTCTTCACTAGTCCCGGGGCCAGCGATGCTCGCATAAGTGCGGGCACATTGGCCGTCTTCGTGGCCGAACCAGCGGCAGGCTCCGCAACGTGGGACCCGACAATCTTTACGGACGTGGCCCGTATTCCGACAGCGAAGGCATAACGGAGGCCTGCCTGGTACGACGACAAGCGCCAACTCATCGCTAACGTTGAGCTGGTGCGGCAAGTCATCGAGTTTCACGCCAGCTTTCAATTTCAGTGTGACGAGCCTCGTTGTAGAGCCCTTCTCTGACATACCCCGCACACGCCAACGCTCCCGGGATACTTCGGTGACTTTTCCGTATGCCGCAAAGGCGGCGCGTACGTCTTCGTCCGGCACGTTGTGCAGCAGCCAGTGAAGCTTGAGTCGCACGTCCAGGTTCGCCGGATATATCACCAGGCAGCGGTTTCCTTTCACCAGCAGCTCACCGACGCTGACAATCTTCGTTACTGCTTCAGAATCCTTGAGAGTAACGGCCCAGACGTGGCTCATCCGATACGCCCACAGGGCGATAACATCGGCGAGCAGCTCATGCTGGGCTAACGTGTCCCGGAAATCCTCGACCCGATACGGGCGGGCCCTGATATCGGCGTGCAAAAAACAGTATTTACAACGAAACGCCCTGTAGGCAGCCCTGGCAAAACAACCGGGCATGTGCTCTCCTCTTCAGTAGCCCTGTTACCGCGACCAGACATGGCCGCTGAAGCCGCTCCTACGGAGCCCGTCATCACACGTCTGTCATGCTCGGTGGCCGGAAGCAGAATCCACTGAGATATCGACGGAGCTGATGGGCGACACCTTCCGATCGCATTTCGTACATTCATTTTTCGCACGCTTAAGGTAGATCAAGGCTGACGTTATTTAAAAATTATGTCCTTATCCATACCACCAAAAAAATAGCGGAAAGTAATCAACACAGCTGGTGATAAAAAGTAAGCCATGACTAGAAATAAAAATTCACACAAGTTTGCACTCTTTCGCGCAAAGCTGACGCACAGCGAAGCTTACTGGCTGGTACTGCTAGGTATTAGCTTGGTTGCTGCTAGGTCTTGGTTTAACTTAAGTACGCATGTAGGAAGGTTTTCTCGGGCGATCATTTTTGAAGGGACCTTCCCTTTCGCGACATTTCGCGAGACTAGCGCTGGACGCGTCAGCGCCTACGAGCTACAGCGCTCCCGACATGCCACAAACGCAGGCAGTAAAGGTTGGCACAGTACCAAGGACGCCGAACACAATGGAGGCTAGCCGCTCGATATCAATCGGCCAGATTTGCTGTGTCTTGAGCTTTGCACGGCCTAGTGCAAGCTTTCGCTTTTCTTTTTCTCCTGGCTCAGCGCGCCGCGGAGAAAAGAGAGGCGGGGGTCGGAAAGGCAGGGAGCTGGCGAGGAGGAGACCGCGTTTCTTCGCCTTCTCATCCTGGATGCCATGGCTACGGCGCGGCAGTTTCTTGGCACGCACCACAAATTACGGCTGGCTTAAACAGCTTCGCTGTTAAAAGTCCGTCGAGCCCGATCCGAATAAGCGACCTATGGATAGCTGTTTCTATAATAGCACACCTACAGTCCACCACTCAACCAACTCAGATATTGACAAAGCTGATGGGCAACACCTTCCGATCGCATTTAGTGCATTCATTTATCGCACGCTTGAGGTAGATCAAGGCGGACGTTATGTGAAAAAATTTGTCCTTATCAATACTCCCCCTCCCCCCCATGAAAAGAAGAGCGGGAAGTTATCAACAGTGGTGGTGATAAAAAGTAAGCCTTGACAGGCAATAAAAAGTCCGTCGAGCCGGATTCGAACCAGCGACCTATGGATATCTGTTTCTCCAATAGCACTCCTACAGTCCACCGCTCAACTTTTTTTTTATTTATTGCCGGTCTTTGACAATGTACAATGCACACAGTATAGAAACAGACATCACAAAAAGAACACCTACAGAACATAGTGAAAAACATGAAGCCATCCGCCCAACATGGACTGGCGTTGTCAAACTAAAATTCTTTTAAAGCTGTCAGAGGTTCTATCCTCGACAACCAATCGGGTACACAATCTTGCATTTTCTTCATTTCAATGAAACGAGACATACTTTCTCGAAAATAAGTACGAGCAGGCCTAGCATCTGGGTCGCAATGGTACCCAGCCATTCGTGCCCGCCATAAACAGTGGAGGCCATTGAGCATAATTAGGTCGTATGGAACCCCGTCCTCATTCTCAATCGGTAAGTACCTGATCCCATGCGGATTCAACGGAAACTCCTTCTTGATTGTCCGTTTTAGGACGTCCCAGAAGTAGACACCTTCCCAGCAATGCAAGAACACATGATCTACAGTTTCAGGTTGCTTGCAAATCAAGCAGTGTGGGCCCCATGGTACAAGGAAGCCGCGTTCTTCCATGAATGTCTTCACTGACAGTGTTCCTGGGTGTAGCCTAAAAAAGAATGTTTTGCCCCAGTAGGCACCTCCATTCTTTTCACCCGTTTAATGACATCCTGTCCTGGTCCTCCACTGTATATCGCTCTGTATAATGGCACTGGAAATACAATATCGCACACATCTTTATATAATGTCTTTCTTTTCACGCCGGATAAATACTCGAAAGAAAAACGCACTGAAAGAAAGCGCACACTATCGACTACTTCTTTAAGATAGGCGCGAATCGTTCCTGGCATACTATTGGTACTAACAATCAGTGCCGGCAGCGCAGCTCTTAATCTGAGCTGTAATACCGTACGCAGAAAAGGATCACGCACATCTCGAAAAAACAAAAATCTATTGACAAGCTGTCGTACAAAAAGATGCGCCAAGCCCAGGCCACCATCCTTCACCCGCCTGAACAGGTTTGTTCGGCTACATCTTTCCCGGCTAGATTCCCAGATAAAAACGGCGAACACTCTGTGCAACTTTTGTACGTTTACCCTTGAACAAAATAACGTCTGCATGACGTACCACAACTTTGTAATGAAAAACATATTGCATACAGTTGCCCTTGCAAAAATGGACAGGTTGATGCCTTTCCACCTGTCTGCTTTTTCTCTTGTTTCTTTTATTTGGTTTGTCCAGTATTCCTCGCTCTGTTTGTAGCTGTCCAAGGGAACGCCGAGATACTTGGTAGGGGTTTTCACCCAGCTCACATTCGCAAAATTGTCCGGGGCCGAGGACCACTCTCCGTGCCACAATCCAAGGGACTTACCCCAGTTCGCTTTACTGCCCGTCACATCACAAAACTGTTTCACAACGCATATTGTTTCCGTTACACTTTCTCTGTTTGTACAACACACGGCGATATCATCTGCATATGCCAGGAGCTTGACTTCTGTGGCTGCCAAGCTATAACCTCGTATTTGATCATTCTCAGTTATCGCCAAACACATCGTTTCAATGTAAACTGCAAACAAAAGAGGACTGAGGGGGCAGCCTTGACGCACAGAACGCATGACGTTAATGGGGGCCCCCAATGATTTATTCACAATTAAGCGTGTTGTGCAGTTCTGATACGCCAATGCCACTCCCTCAGTGATGATGGCACCTACATTAACGTGATCCAGAATGGCAAACAAAATATCATGAGACACACAGTCAAAAGCTTTCTCTAGGTCAAGCTGGAGCACTGCGACGCCATCGTAAGTGATGTCACAGCACTCGAGCAGGCACCGCATCGTGTGAATATTCGAAAAAATTGACCTCCCTTTGATCCCACACGTTTGGTGGTCTGCGACGATTTCTTTGATGACGCTTTGAAGTCTGGCTGCCAAAACCTTCATGAAAATCTTATAGTCGACATTGGTTAAAGATATCGGCCTATAAGATGTCACGAGCCTAAGTTTCTCCGCTTTGTCACTCTTAGGTATCAAGATGGTATGCGCTTTACCAAAAGAAGGCGGCAAAGCTTTGTTCACATACGCGGCGTTAAACAGGTCTGTTAGCAGGGGCGACAGTTCTTTCTTGAAGGCTTTATAAAAACACGCGCTCAGACCGTCAGGTCCGGGTGATTTGCCATTGTTCAAATCATTTATTGCTTTTTCGACTTCGTGGTCTCTTATATTGCGTTCTAATAGGTCCTTCGTGTCGTCACTTAATCGCGGCATGCGACTGAGAAAGACCCTTTTGAACTCATCTACATTGGCTTCTTGATATGCAAACAATGACTGGTAATACTGTAAAAACGCTCGGCCTATGCTCTTATTATCGTCTACGAGTGTGCCATTCCACGAGATCTTATCGACATGATTACGTCGACCATGAGCTTTTTCAAGTCCAAGCGCCCTTTTGGTGGGCGTCTCCCCCGCTACTGATGCATTTGCTCTTGCGCACACAATCGCACCTTGATAGCGTTCTTTGTCCAACTGTTCGATTTTTTCTTTGATGGTTCGCATATCTTGCTTATACGCCCCTGGCTCTTCGCACTCCAGCGCTATCAGCTGATTAAGTATCTTTCGTAAGTCTCGTTCTTTCATTTCCCTCTCAAACGTTAAGCAGCTAGATCTTTCTATTGCTTTCATTTTTACCTTCTGTTTGAACCATTCCCATTTCTCTGCTATTGTTTCAATACATTCATCGCTTACTTCCATAACGGCCTCGTGAATTGCGTCTACAAATGGCGCGTCTTTTAGAAGTAAGGCATTCATTTTCCATTGGTCCCAGTTAAAAGATTGACTCTTCTTCTTCATTCCTATGGTACACATCACCAAGCAGTGATCGGAGAACGACACAGGTGCAACAGAATAACTGTGGCACTTTGGAATCATGTCCTGTGACATGTACAAGCGGTCTAACCGCGCATGGCTACTGCCTTGAAATCGCGTATACATCACTTCCCGCTCCCCCTCTAGACACTCACATACATCGTCTAGTTCACTTTCGCTGATCAGCCTAGACAATATATGACTGCTTTTATCGCGGATACCACCATTATTGCATCTATCACGAGCACTCAAAACACAGTTGAAATCCCCCAACAAAAGCATGCACTTTTCACTGCTAATATACTGAAAAAGACTCGAAAAAAATAATGCACGTTCTTCTACCCCATTTGGCGCATATATGCATATAACTCGGAATTCAACTTTACAAAACACAAAATCGCAAATAACAGTCCTTCCCGACTGACATGAAAACACACTTTGAACAACCAGGTCTCGTAACTTCTTAACAAACAGGACACATCCAGCGGACGTCCCTACCGCGTGGCTCACGACTGCATAATATCTAGTCGTGAAACGCCGCACCATGCTCCCGGTCTCTTCCTCCCCGTCTACCTTGGTCTCCTGGACAGCTAAAACGTCTATGTCATAGTCAGTGATCAACCGTAGTACTTGACATTGCCTACGGCTAGCCGACAAGCCTCGCACGTTTAGTGTGGCAATGCTGAGAGACGGGTCAGGTGTCATGCTGTACTAAAGAATGAAGTAGGCCCGGAGCATGGTGCTTACCCTTCACGACTAGCCCTCGGCTAGCCGCCTCCGGAGCCGCCCGACTTCCCGGCGTTGTTGGTGGTGTGCTGCGCTTTGTCCACAGGCCTTCTCTCGGGCGGAACATTCGGTTTGGGTTTGAAACCCGAACGCCTCCCAAGAGGCGCTTTTGCCGGCGGCCCATCCCCGGTGCTGGATGCTGCGTTATCCTTGTCTCCGGCGTCGTCTCGGGGGCGCTTGAAGGTTGCACCGAGACTAGCAGCCCGGTCCCCGTCGTTGGCAGCCTCGCTCTGTTCCATTTCTGAATCTTCGTCATCGCTTTCGCCTTCACTCGCACCTTCCTTTCGAAGGACAGCTTCCGTGTCGACCCGTGGCGGCCCAGTCACTTGCTCAGCAGCTTCGTCCACCTTGGCTTCAGCGCCCTCCGGCACTGTCACGGTACTTGTTTTCGCTGGCGGCACTTGGTCTCCGGCTCCCTTGGCGGCGTCTTCAGCCTCGGCTGCATCCATCAGATTTTCGGCTGCCGCTTCACTCACTGCTGGGCCTGTCGCTGTAGCGTACGTCTTCACGCAGTCGGCCTTGACGTGCCCAAAACGTCTGCAACGGGAGCAGCGCGGCACCTTACACTCTCGCCGGACGTGCCCAGTGCCCTGGTAACGCAAGCACTGCATGGGCCGACCGGGAACGACCACCAAAGCGAGTTCTCCGTCGACGCGGACCTGATGTGGAAGGTCCTCTACCTTGACGCCGGTCTTCAGCTTGAGGAGCACGGTCCGCGTGGTAGAGCTCTTGTCCCCCATACCTTGGACACGCCACCTCTCCTGGCTTACCTCATCCACGTTGCCGAAAGGCGCAAACGCCACGCGGACGTCATCGTCGGCAACGCCATACAGCAGCCAGTGAAGCCGAAGCTTCACCTGCTGGTCCTGTGGGTCGACGATGACGCACCGTCGTCCTTTCACTTGAAGTTCCTTCAGGGCCACCAGCCGTTTCGTGGTGGTCGCATCCTTAAGGGTCACCGCCCACACGTGATTGATCTGGTACGCCCCTATGCATACCACGCCAGGCAGCAAGCCCGTCGGCAGTAGGGCGTCTCTGAAGTCCTCGACCCAGTATGGTCTCGCACGTACATCCCCGTGTAAAAACACGGTGTTAGTAGCCACTCGTCCTTTAGGCAGTTGCGGCAAAATAAAAGGGTAATCCTTCTCTTCGTCGTTGGTCCTGTTTCCGCGGCCAAAAGTGACCGCTGTCGCTGCCCCGGGAGAGGCCATGATTCACGAACCGTCACGCTCGGTGGCCGGAAGCAGAATGTCCACCACTCTACCAGCTGAGATATCGACGGAGCTGATGGGCGACACCTTCCGGTCGCATTTCGTGCATTCATTAATTGCACGCATGAGGCATATCAAGCCTGACGCTCCGTAGAAAATGTGTCCTGATCAATACCACCCAAAAAAAGAGCGGAATGTAATCAAGACTGCTGGTGATAAAAAGTAAGCCATGACTAGAAATAAAAATTCACACAAGTTTGCACTCTTTCGCGCAAAGCTGACGCACAGCGAAGCTTACTGGCTGGTACTGCTAGGTATTAGCTTGGTTGCTGCTAGGTCTTGGTTTAACTTTACTACGCATGTAGGAAGGTTTTCTCGGGCGATCATTTTCGAAGGGACCTTCCCTTTCGCGACATTTCGCGTGACTAGCGCTGGACGCGTCGGCGCCTATGAGCTACAGCGCTCCCGGCATGCCACAAACGCAGGCAGTAAAGGTTGGCACAGTACCAAGGACGCCGAACACAATGGAGGCTAGCCGCTCGATATCAATCGGCCAGATTTGCTGTGTCTTGAGCTTTGCACGGCCTAATGCAAGCTTTCGCTTTACTTTTTCTCCTGGCTCAGCGCGCCGCGGAGAAAAGAGAGGCGGGAGTCGGAAAGGCAGGGAGCTGGCGAGGAGGAGACCGCGTTTCTTCGCCTTCTCGTCCTGGATGCCATGGCTACGGCGCGGCAGTTTCTTGGCACGCACCACAAATTACAGCTGGCTTAAACAGCTTCGCTGTTAAAAGTCCGTCGAGCCGGATCCGAATAAGCGACCTATGGATAGCTGTTTCTATAATAGCACTCCTACAGTCCTCCGCTCAACCAACTCAGATATCGACAAAGCTGATGGGTGACACCTGCTGATCGCATTTAGTGCATTCATTTATCGCACGCTTGAAGTAGATCAAGGCGGACGTTATTTAAAAAATGTGTCCTTATCAATACACCTCCTTCCCCCCCACGAAAAGAAGAGCGGGAAGTTATCAACAGTGGTGGTGATAAAAAGTAAGCCATGACAGACAATAAAAACATCGTCGAGCCGGATTCGAACCAGCGACCTATGGATATCTGTTTCTCCAATAGCACTCCTACAGTCCACCGCTCTACCAACTGAGCTATTTTTTTTTTTTTCTTTATTGCCTGCTTTGACACCAAATGAACACACATATACATATATATACAAACAAATCACTCACACTAAAAATACATGGTCGCATTAAAAATGCTTAAAGTTTACGAGTTCATCTAGAATAGCCACCCACTCAGGAGGGTCGGCTTGCGCACGATACTGTGCTCTTAGATTTGCAATGCTTGCAATAAAATTTTCCCGCACCGAACAAACTTTCACATCGACATGGCGTACTGCCATCCTTGTTTTCCATAAGCTGTGGAGGCTCAGGAGCATGAACATATCGCAAGGTGTTCCATCACTATTATCTGTGGGCAGAAACCGTATACCAATTGGTGTAATTGGAAGTTCTTTGTAAGTGTTCTCTGTAAAATGTCCCAATGGAAGACAGCGTCCCAACAATCTATGAATGTGTGATCGATAGTCTCCGGTTTTTTACAGAGTGAGCAGTCAACACTCCATGGCACGTAAATACCTTTTTCGTGTAACCACGTTTTAACTGGCAAACAATTGGTATGTAGCTTAAAGAAGAAAGATTTTACTGTGGAATTAACGGGCATCCTTCTCACACGCTTCAAAACGTCATTTCCTGGACCTCCACAGTTAACAGCTCTGTATATTGGTGTAGGCAACATTACATCGATTAAGTCTTTGTACAGCTTCCTCTTTGTAATGTTAGACAAATATTCCAAAGAAAACCGTGCACGTAATAACCGAAACGACATAATCACCTCACGCATATACCCAGTCACACCTTGCCCACTGTATTCACTGCACGTTATGACGAATTCTGGTAGGGCACTTGCCAGTCGAACCTGTATCACCGTGCGTAAGAACTCGTCACTTTGCTCTCGTAAAAAAAAGAAACGCGACACAAGCTGCCTGATATACAGGTGAGCAAGCCCCAGTCCGCCACTGCGGACTGACCGAAATAAATTGGTGCGACTGACGCGTTCAAAAGTTGAACCCCATATAAACACAGCGAAAACCCTATGAATCTTTTGCACACACATCCTAGTCATGTACATAATTTGCAAAACATACCATACTCTGGCAACTAAAAACAAATTACATGCACTGGCACGTCCGAACATTGACAGGCCTCGGCCAGTCCAGCTGCTTGTTTTTTCCCTCATCTTGTCAGTTTCTTCAAGCCAATAATCTTTAGTATCTCTGTAGTGCTGTAGCGGCACTCCCAGGTACTTCACAGGTGTAGTCGTCCACCGTGTCGAAGCGAAGTGTTCTGGCGTTACGTCCCAGTTGCCGTGCCATATACCAACGCTTTTATCCCAGTTGATCTCCGATCCTGATTGCTTGCAGTATGCCTTTGTGACTCGAACAACTTCCTGGACGCTTTTTTGGTCATCACAAAAAACAGCGATATCGTCCGCGTAGGCCAGCACCTTCACTTCAGTCATCTGTAGTCTAAACCCTCTAATATTTTCGTTACTGATTACAGCCAAACAGAAAGGCTCAAGGTATAATGCAAAAAGTAAAGGGCTTAGTGGACACCCTTGCCGAACACTTGATTTGACAGGTATTCTTTGACTAAGGCTTTTGTTAATTATAACCTGTGTAGTACAGTCCTGATATGCCATTTTAACTCCCTGCATAATAACATCACCTACGTTTACATGGTTAAGTATCAAAAAAAGTACTTCGTGCGACACTCTATCGAAGGCCTTTGCTAAGTCGAGCTGTAACATGGCAACTCGGCCAGCAAAAGCGTCAACACATTCAAAGACACTGCGAGCTACATGAGTGTTCGTACAGATAGTACGTCCTTTTATACCACATGTTTGATGTGGTCCCACCAAGTCTTTTATCACAGTTTGTAACCTGTTCCCAAGAATCTTCATTAACACTTTGTAATCACAGTTGGTTAGACTTATTGGCCTATATGAACTTACTGACAGTAGCTCCTCACGGTCATCTGTTTTCGGAATTAAAACCATGTGGGCACTTCGAAAAGACGGCGGTAGTTGTTTTTTGTCGTACGCCTCCGCGAAGACATGATACAATATCTGTGATAACGCAGGCGCAAAAGCCTTATAGAATTCGGCACCCAGGCCATCCGGCCCCGGCGCTTTTCCTACAGCCATATGTTCTATCGCGTGTTCAATTTCTCGCTTGCTGATCGTCTCTTCTAATCTTTCTGTTTCCTCTTTATCCAGTCGTGGCATGGCCTTCAAAAAGTTTGTTTGAAAGCCCAAGTCAACCGATCTCTTGTAACCAAATATTTTGCGGTAATGTTCTTCAAAAGCACGTTTGATCATTTCACACTCTGAAGTTATCTGATCATCGTACACTATTTGTTTGATTTCCTTTTTAAGGGCGTATCGCTTTTCGTCTGCCAGCGCGCGTTTATTTGGCCGCTCATCGACCCAAAACTTTCGGCTCTTGCCCGGACTGTAGCAGCCCGATATTTTTCATCGTCAATAGCTTCTAGTTCTTTCTTCACTTTACTGATATGTCCTGTAAACATTCCTGGTTCGGCACTCTCCATTTCAAGCAGCAGTTCAAGTTGTCGTTGTAGCTCTTTTTCTTTCATTTTTTCATTGTGGCTCTTCACGCTACCCCTTTCTATCGCTATCATTTTAACCTTGATCTTTAGGTCCTCCCACGCTTCCGCATAGTGCGCTGGCTCCTTAGCTAGCATTTTTTCAATTTCCTCTTGTACTTTTTTAACGAAGCGCTCATCTTCAAGAAGCTTCCTATTAAATTTCCATAGGTACCAGTTGAATTTACGTTCTTTCGGTCGGGACCCAATTTCAAAGTGTACCATACTGTGATCACTGAAGGAGACTGGCTTCACACCATAGTTGCTGCATATTGGTACTATAGCAAGCGATACATACACTCTATCCAACCTCGCATGACTGTCACGTTGAAAATGCGTGTATTTTGGTTGTGTGGCGCTCATTAATAAGCGGCCAACATCTTCCATGTCAGTATTCCTGGACCAGGGTATTTAGCAAAAGAGCACTTTTATCGCGCACGAAGGTTCGCTTAGCGCGATCATCGGTATAGCATACGCAGTTGAAATCTCCCAACAATATAACATATCTTTCACACTTGAGATACTGTTCAAGCTCTGCGAAAAAGGCACTTCTCTCCTGCATATCGTTCGGCACATACACACAAATCAGTCTCCATTGATAACCGCTAAAAGAAAAATCATACACGATAAGCCGTCCAGTTTCATTAACCTTGAGAAATTGCTCTGTAATATCCAAACTTTTCCGCACCAAAAGAAGACAGCCACCGGACGTACCCACGGAATGGCATACGCATGCGTTGTAGTATGTTCTAAAAGGTGCCACCATGCGATCAGTTTGTTCTTCGCTTTCAACCTTTGTTTCCTGTATTGCTACAAGATCCAATTGATTCTCAGCACATAGGCGATTAACTTGGTACTGCTTTCGTCTTGCGGCAAGACCTCGAACGTTAACGGTTGCAACACGCAGTCCTCTAACCAAATCCCCTACCATAATAATTTGGAGCAAACTAATCGCACGGTTCCACACACCCCTCGCGCGCTAAACCTAGGCTAATCGAATCACGCGTACAATAAGGCAAACATACAACACTGCACTTTTCAATTGTGGTTTGGATGCGTACCTCAGATACGCAGTACATCCGCCTCCTCGTCTTCGTATCCATTGTGCGTGGTTCATCGCCCATTCGCCATGAAAGGCATGGGCTGGCGTCCTACACGAGTCTCGTGACCGCCGGTTTTCTATCCGGCGGAATGTTCGGCTTTGGTCGGAAAGTTGGCCGCCTTGTAACCACAGCCTTTGGCGGTGGTTCCTCGCTTGTAGGGTCTCCTGTGTGGTCTTGTTCACCAGTCGCTTGGTCACGACTCCTCTTCGTCACACTTCCACTGGTGGAAGCTACGTCCATTTCCTCATACTGTGGCCCTTCGCTGTCTTGATCCCCGGAGCTCTGTGCCTTTTGCGAGTCGCTGCCTTCCTTCACTTTCTCTTGCCTATCGCCCGCTCGCGAGTCAGGTTGCTCAGGGGGCGTCAGTTCAGGGGGCGTCTCCTGTACTTTCACATTCTGCGCGTCACCAGGGCATACTTCCTCGACTTCGGCTTCGTCCATAAGGAGTTCTGCCACTTCTTCCTTCTCTGCAGGGCCCGTCACACTCGCGTACGTTCTAACGCATTGTGACTCATCGTGTCCATAACGCCGGCAGAGCGCGCAGCGTGGAACGCGACATTCACGCCGTATATGCCCTGTGTTCCGGCACCGAAGGCAGAGCGCAGCTCGGCCTGGCGCGACAACCAATGCCTCCTCGCCTGCGACACGCAGCAAATGTGGCACGTCGTCCACGGTTAGGCCTTTCCGCAGTACCAAGGTGACAAGCCGTATTGAAGAACTCTTGTCTTGCAGACCATGAACGCGCCACCGCTCCCGCGTAATCTCCTTAACAACGCCGTAAGGTTCCAAGGCCTCGCACACATCCTCATCTAGCAGGTTGTGGAGCAGCCAGTGAACCTTCAGGCGTATGGCTTGATTTCCAGGGTCGATAATCAGACAGCGACGCCCCTTCACCTTGACTTCTTTTTCTCGTAGCATTTCTTTCACCGCATCAGCATTCTTGAAAGTCACGGCCCACACGTGACTCATTTTATAAGCCCCGTAACGCAACTACGTCAGAGAGCACCTTCAAGTTTTCCAGCATGTCCCTGAAGTGTTCCAACGATACGGCCTTGCACTCACATCGGCATGTAAAAACAAAGTATTGGAAACAACTCGCCCAGTAGGTAATTGTGGCAGAAGTACTTGATATCCCGTGGAATCCTTGACAGTTGTCCTGGTACCGCGGCCCTGTTGGGCCGCTGAAGCCGCCCCGTTGTTAACGGAGCACATGTCACCCACGTCCGTTCACTACGGTGGCCGGAAGTGCTCTGACCCAACTGAGATATCGACGGAGCTGATGGGCAACACCTTCCGATCGCATTTAGTGCATTCATTTATCGCACGCTTGAGGTAGATCAAGGCGGACGTTATGTGAAAAAATTTGTCCTTATCAATACTCCCCCTCCCCCCCCCCCCCCACGAAAAGAAGAGCGGGAAGTTATCAACAGTGGTGGTGATAAAAGTAAGCCATGACAGGCAATAAAAACTTCGTCGAGCCGGATTCGAACCAGCGACCTATGGATATCTGTTTCTCCAATAGCACTCCTACAGTCCACCGTTCTAACAACTGAGATATCGACGGAGCTGATGGGCAACACTTTCCGATCGCATTTAGTGCATTCATTTATCGCACGCTTGAGGTAGATCAAGGCGAACGTTATGTGAAAAAATTTGTCCTTATCAATACTCCCCCTCCCCCCCCCCCCACGAAAGAAGAGCGGGCAGTTATCAACAGTGGTGGTGATAAAAAGTAAGCCATGACAGGCAATAAAACTTCGCCGAGCCGGATTCGAACCAGCGACCTATGGATATCTGTTTCTCCAATAGCACTCCTACAGTCCACCGTTCTACCAACTGAGCTATCGACGGAGCTGATGGGCAACACCTTCCGATCGCATTTAGTGCATTCATTTATCGCACGCTTGAGGTAGATCAAGGCGGACGTCATGTGAAAAAATTTGTCCTTATCAATACTCCCCCTCCCCCCCCCCCCCGAAAAGAAGAGCGGGAAGTTATCAACAGTGGTGGTGATAAAAAGTAAGCCATGACAGGCAATAAAAACTTCGTCGAGCCGGATTCGAACCAGCGACCTATGGATATCTGTTTCTCCAATAGCACTCCTACAGTCCACCGTTCTAACAACTGAGATATCGACGGAGCTGATGGGCAACACCTTCCGATCGCATTTAGTGCATTCATTTATCGCACGCTTGAGGTAGATCAAAGCGGACGTTACGTGAAAAAAATTTGTCCTTATCAATACTCCCCCTCCCCCCCCCCCCACGAAAAGAAGAGCGGGAAGTTATCAACAGTGGTGGTGATAAAAAGTAAGCCATGACAGGCAATAAAAACTCCGTCGAGCCGGATTCGAACCAGCGACCTATGGATATCTGTTTCTCCAATAGCACTCCTACAGTCCACCGCTCTACCAACTGAGCTATCGACGGAGCTGATGGGCAACACCTTCCGATCGCATTAGTGCATTCATTATCGCACGCTTGAGGTAGATCAAGGCGGACGTTATGTGAAAAAATTTGTCCTTATCAATACTCCCCCTCCCCCCCCCCCCACGAAAAGAAGAGCGAGAAGTTATCAACAGTGGTGGTGATAAAAAGTAAGCCATGACAGGCAATAAAAACTTCGTCGAGCCGTATTCGAACCAGCGACCTATGGATATCTGTTTCTCCAATAGCACTCCTACAGTCCACCGTTCTAACAACTGAGATATCGACGGAGCTGATGGCCGACATCTTCCGATCGCATTTCGTGCATTCATTAATTGCACGCATGCTGCATATCAAGCCTGACGCTCCGTAGAAAATGTGTCCTGATCAATACCACAAAAAAAGAGCGGAAAGTAATCAAGACTGCTGGTGATAAAAAGTAAGCCATGACTAGAAATAAAAATTCACGCAAGTTTGCACTCTTTCGCGCAAAGCTGACGCACAGCGAAGCTTACTGGCTGGTACTGCTAGGTATTAGCTTGGTTGCTGCTAGGTCTTGGTTTAACTTAACTACGCATGTAGGAAGGTTTTTTTTCTTTATTGCCTGCTTTGACACTAGCGAAACAATACAAATGCATATATACAGTGCACCGACATCACGTCAGGCGGGATGGTCATATTAAGATTTCTTGAGGCACACCAGCTCATCAAGAATGCTAACCCAGTCTGCGGGTTCACTCTGTGCACGATACACTTCTCGTATAAAAGAAACACTTTCAATGAAGTTCTCTCGCGTAGAGCGTGCATTGGCGTCAGCATGACGAACAGCCAATCTCGTCTTCCACAAACTGTGGAGGCCCAGGAGCATGAACATATCAAAAGGTATTCCTTGATCACTTTCAACTGGCAGGAATCGAATTCCATACGGGGTTTATGGGAGTTCTTTTTTGAGAGTGCGCTGCAAGACATCCAATGAAATACTGCGTCCCGACAATCAATGAAGGCATGTTCAATTGTTTCGGGCTTTGTACACAGCAAGCAGTCGTTGTCCACGGTACGATATTCCTTTCTGTTCAAGCCATACTTTAACGGGGAGGGTGTTGTGTGTAGCTGGAAAAAAATGTTTCGCAGCAGGTCTACAGGCATCCTTTTGACTCGTTTCAGCACATCTTTCCTGGGCCTCCACAGTGAACAATCCTATACAGTGGGGTAGGTAGCATGCTGTCAACCAAATCGACGTACAGTTTTTTCTTTCTCACTGAGCACAAATACTCCAGCGAAAACCGTACAGAGTATTCGAAAAGACGCAACTACTTCACGATAATAACAGTCGCTCTTCTACTGATAACACTGGATGTAGTTAAAAAATTCCGGCAGTTCTGTTGCCATTCTCGCCTGAATGACAATGCGGAAAAGCATTTCATTCATCGCGCAGGAAAAAGAACCGCGATACAATCTGTCTGATGAACAAGTGTGAGAGCCCAAGACCTCCACTGCGAACACTGCGAAAAAGGTTTGTACGGCTGGTTCGCTCCCAAGTGGAATTCATATAAAGGTAGCAAACACCCGGTGCACTTTTTGAACACTGACGCGAGACACGAACATTATGCAGTATATACTGACTTTGGCAACCAAAAAACATTGCAAGCTGAGGCACGCGCAAACACTGATAATCCCCGGCCTTGCCATCCCTTATCTTTCTTTCATCAATTCTGTTTGTCCGCTCTATAACTGCGTGGAGTCTTGATAGTGCTCAAGGGAACACCTAGATAAGGTGCAGGCACTGTAGTCCATTGCATTCCGGCGAAATTAGGGGCATCGCGTCCACA